>NC_088396.1:56901954-56929454 GCF_034236695.1 Oncorhynchus nerka
GGGCTCAAATCACCCAGTTTATAATTGTAAATAACAGCTGGTGTAAGAAATCTAATATTACGGAAGTGTTGAGGTTCTGCTCACCTGAGGTAGAGTATCTCATGATAAAATGTAGATCACACTATTTTACCAAGAGTTTTCATCTACACTGCTCAAATAAATAAAGGGAAAACACTTAAACAACACAATGTAACTCCCAAGTCAATCACACTTCTGTGAAAATCAAACTGTCCACTTAGGAAGCAACACTGATTGACAATAAATGTCACATGCTGTTGTGCAAATGGAATAGACAACAGGTGGAAATTATAGGCAATTAGCAAGACACCCCCCAATAAAGGAGTGGTTCTGCAAGTGGTGACCACAGACCACTTCTCAGTTCCTATGCTTCCTGGCTGATGTTTTGGTCACTTTTGAATGCTGGTGGTGCTTTCACTCTAGTGGTAGCATGAGACGGAGTCTACAACCCACACAAGTGGCTCAGGTAGTGCAGCTCATCCAGGATGGCACATCAATGCGAGCTGTGGCAAGAAGGTTTGCTGTGTCTGTCAGCGTCAGTGTCCAGAGCATGGAGGCGCTACCAGGAGTCAGGCCAGTACATCAGGAGACGTGGAGGAGGCCGTAGGAGGGCAACAACCCAGCAGCAGGACCGCTACCTCCGCCTTTGTGCAAGGAGGAGCAGGAGGAGCACTGCCAGAGCCCTGCAAAATGACCTCCAGCAGGCCACAAATGTGCATGTGTCTGCTCAAACGGTCAGAAACAGACTCCATGAGGGTGGTACGAGGGCCCGACGTCCACAGGTGGGGGTTGTGCTTACAGCCCAACACCGTGCAGGACGTTTGGCATTTGCCAGAGAACACCAAGATTGGCAAATTCGCCACTGGCGCACTGTGCTCTTCACAGATGAAAGCAGGTTCACACTGAGCACATGTGACAGACGTGACAGTCTGGAGACGCCGTGGAGAACGTTCTGCTGCCTGCAACATCCTCCAGCATGACCGGTTTGGCGGTGGGTCAGTCATGGTGTGGGGTGGCATTTCTTTGGGGGGCCGCACAGCCCTCCATGTGCTCGCCAGAGGTAGCCTGACTGCCATTAGGTACCGAGATGAGATCCTCAGACCCCTTGTGAGACCATATGCTGGTGCGGTTGGCCCTGGGTTCCTCCTAATGCAAGACAATGCTAGACCTCATGTGGCTGGAGTGTGTCAGCAGTTCCTGCAAGAGGAAGTGTGACGACCCTCCCACTCTTGTCTGCCGTATTCTGTCTTTGTTCTTGTTTCCTTATTAGGATGCCGGTGGGCGGAGTTGGGAGGGTCGTCAGCTACATGGGAAACACCTGGGCCAGGTGTCTCCCAGGATAAATAGACCTCTTCCACATTCATGGAGAAGACTCTCTCCATGCAGACACCTTTGTAGATTGTGTTGTGGTTCTTGGTGACTTTTTGTTTGTTTGCATTGGCACCTTTCAACACCCTGCATTATCACATTCATGCATGCAAAACACTCACTTACACTACTGATTACTGATTACACACACCATTGTATATTTTCCTTAGTTGCTTTAGTTAATAAATATATATTTTGTTACTCCTTATCTCCACGTTGTCTCCCTTTGTTACGGGCTTTGAGCCGGTTCGTGACAGAAGACATTGATGCTATGGACTGGCCCGCCCGTTCCCCAGACCTGAATCCAATTGAGCACATCTGGGACATCATGTCTCGCTCCATCCACCAACGCCACGTTGCACCACAGCCTGTCCAGGAGTTGGTGGATGCTTTAGTCCAGGTCTGGGAGGAGATCCCTCAGGAGACCATCCGCCACCTCATCAGGAGCATGCCCAGGCGTTGTAGGGAGGTCATACAGGCACGTGGAGGCCACACACACTACTGAGCCTCATTTTGACTTGTTTTAAGGACATTACATCAAAGTTGGATCAGCCTGTAGTGTGGTTTTCCACTTTAATTTTGAGCGTGAATCCAAATCCAGACCTCCATGGGTTGATACATTTGATTTCCATTGATAATTGTTGTGTGATTTTGTTATCAGTACATTCAACTATGTAAAGACAAAAAGTATTTAATAAGAATATTTCATTCATTCAGATCTAGGATGTGTTAATATATATGTATATATACACATACATACATACATACAAATATATTTCTTTGTGGATTTTGATGTGTGCTCAGGTTTATTGGTTTGCTGTAAAGATCAATCACGTTTCAGATTCCTGGCAGAGGGAACCAGGTTTAAAGGCTAAAATGTCCTGCTACTGGGCTCCCAGGCTCCCAGTCTCCCGAGGGGCGCAGCATCTCAGTGCAAGAGGTTCAAATCCAGGCAGTATCACATCCGGCCGTGATTGGGAGTCCCATAAGGCTGGCACACAATTGACCCAGCGTCGTCCGGGTTTGGCGGGGGGGGGGGGTAGACCGTCATTGTAAATAAGAATTTGACTTAACTGACTTGCCTCGTTAAATAAAGGTTAAAGTTCACGATGCCGTTTACCTTAACCCTAGGACCAGCGGAAGCAGAACAGCCCCATAAACATCAGAGATCCACCACCATATTTTACAGCAGGTACGAGGTCATTTACTGCTTATGCATCGTCATGCCGACGCCAAACCCACCACTGCTGTGTCGTAGCCAAACGGCTGTATTTTCATGTCTTCGCCTCGGACTCCACTGTGTCATCGTGTAATGGGGTCTAGTAGTCTGGCGTTGGTTACACTGTTACCTACCTTCTCTATGAGGTCCAGACACTCTGCATTATCCATCCAGTCTATGGCTTCCCACTGGATGCCCTCTCTGAGGAAACCACACACACACACACACACACACACACACACACACACACACACACACACACACACACACAGACAGAGAGAGAGTAAGGAAGACACCATGGCTGTATTGTCCATTGATGTGATGAAATGAGCTGTGACGAGGCTGCTGGCTAGATGCTGGTAGGTCTGTTAATAGAACATAACTGTCGTCCCATTGTAAACATCTGGCAGCCCAGACCCCAACCCCCAGCTAGGACCCAACGTGGTGCCCTCTCTCTGGCAGTGCTTCCCAGACCCCAACCCCCAGCTAGGACCCAACGTGGTGCCCTCTCTCTAGCAGTGCTTCCCAGACCCCAACTAGGACCCAACGTGGTGCCCTCTCTCTGGCAGTGCTTCCCAGACCCCAACCCCCAGCTAGGACCCAACGTGGTACCCTCTCTCTGGCAGTGCTGCCCAGACCCCAACCCCCAGCTAGGACCCAACGTGGTGCCCTCTCTCTAGCAGTGCTTCCCAGACCCCAACCCCCAGCTAGGACCCAACGTGGTGCCCTCTCTCTGGCAGTGCTTCCCAGACCCCAACCCCCAGCTAGGACCCAACATGGTGCCCTCTCTCTGGCAGTGCTTCCCAGACCCCAACCCCCAGCTAGGACCCAACATGGTGCCCTCTCTCTGGCAGTGCTGCCCAGACCCCAACCCCCAGCTAGGACCCAACGTGGTGCCCTCTCTCTAGCAGTGCTTCCCAGACCCCAACCCCCAGCTAGGACCCAACGTGGTGCCCTCTCTCTAGCAGTGCTTCCCAGACCCCAACTAGGACCCAACGTGGTGCCCTCTCTCTGGCAGTGCTTCCCAGACCCCAACCCCCAGCTAGGACCCAACGTGGTACCCTCTCTCTGGCAGTGCTGCCCAGACCCCAACCCCCAGCTAGGACCCAACGTGGTGCCCTCTCTCTAGCAGTGCTTCCCAGACCCCAACCCCAGCTAGGACCCAACGTGGTGCCCTCTCTCTGGCAGTGCTTCCCAGACCCCAACCCCAGCTAGGACCCAACATGGTGCCCTCTCTCTGGCAGTGCTTCCCAGACCCCAACCCCCAGCTAGGACCCAACATGGTGCCCTCTCTCTGGCAGTGCTGCCCAGACCCCAACCCCCAGCTAGGACCCAACGTGGTGCCCTCTCTCTAGCAGTGCTTCCCAGACCCCAACCCCCAGCTAGGACCCAACGTGGTGCCCTCTCTCTAGCAGTGCTTCCCAGACCCCAACCCCCAGCTAGGACCCAACGTGGTGCCTTCTCTCTGGCAGTGCTGCTCAGACCCCAACCCCCAGCTAGGACCCAACGTGGTGCCTTCTCTCTGGCAGTGCTGCCCAGACCCCAACCCCCAGCTAGGACCCAACGTGGTGCCCTCTCTCTGGCAGTGCTGCCCAGACCCCAACCCCCAGCTAGGACCCAACGTGGTGCCCTCTCTCTGGCAGTGATGCCCAGATTTAACCCCCAGCTAGGACCCAACTTGGTGCCCTCTCTCTGGCAGTGCTGCCCAGACCCCAACCCCAGCTAGGACCCAACGTGGTGCCCTCTCTCTGGCAGTGCTGCTCAGACCCCAACCCCCAGCTAGGAACCAACGTGGTGCCCTCTCTCTGGCAGTGCTGCCCAGACCCCAACCCCCAGCTAGGACCCAACGTGGTGCCCTCTCTCTGGCTGTGCTGCCCAGATTTAACCCCCAGCTAGGACCCAACTTGGTGCCCTCTCTCTGGCAGTGCTGCCCAGACCCCAACCCCCAGCTAGGACCCAACGTGGTGCCCTCTCTCTGGCAGTGCTGCTCAGACCCCAACCCCCAGCTAGGAACCAACGTGGTGCCTTCTCTCTGGCAGTGCTGCCCAGACCCCAAACCCCAGCTAGGACCCAACGTGGTGCCTTCTCTCTGGCAGTGCTGCCCAGACCCCAAACCCCAGCTAGGACCCAACGTGGTGCCTTCTCTCTGGCAGTGCTGCCCAGACCCCAACCCCCAGCTAGGACCCAACGTGGTGCCCTCTCTCTGGCAGTGCTTCCCAGACCCCAACCCCCAGCTAGGACCCAACGTGGTGCCTTCTCTCTGGCAGTGCTTCCCAGACCCCAACCCCCAGCTAGGACCCAACGTGGTGCCTTCTCTCTGGCAGTGCTTCCCAGACCCCAACCCCCAGCTAGGACCCAACGTGGTGCCCTCTCTCTGGCAGTGCTGCTCAGACCCCAACACTGTTGTAGTCCAGCTGTCCCATTAACAGACCTGTTGTAATCCAGCTGTTCCAGGGAGAAGATGTGTTTGTTGAAGTATTCCTGGAGCTTCTCATTGGCGTAGTTGATGTTGAACTGTTCAAACCTGTTCACCTGCAGGAGGAGAGGGGACAGAAATATATACTATAACAATATGCTAACTTAACTTACTACCAACTACAATGGACTCAGTGCCAACTACAAAGAAGGAAAAACATAAATGTACCTCAAAATTCTCGAAGCCGAAGATGTCGAGGATACCGATGGACTTGAAGTTGTCCTTCCCTCTGATCTTCTGGTTGATCCGTGTGATGATCCAGGAGAAAGACTGGGCGTACAATGCCATGGCAACCGAGTCCCGAGAGCACACCGCCTGTCAGTCAAATCAAACAGGGTGAACAAAATAATATACAGACCAATCAGAGGAGTAGGAATGTGTTCTAAATGGTCTTGACTCTGGTCAACAGCACAGTGTAAGGGAGCCATTTGAGATGCAACATAGGTTTCTGAAGGTTAAGGCAATAGTGAACCATAACGGGGATAGAGCACATCCTTGCCTTGTTCCACATACTCTGGGAATATATTTCTGGAGATTACTGAAGATAAAATGGATTAATACAGCAATAATGATTAGTTAGAAACACCTTCAGACCAAAACCAGACAACACCAAAAAACACTGAAGTCTGTCAGACAACTTTTTCAGAATTTAAAGAAAATAAAGGGCTGTGATGCAACACCCACAGTCGTTATAAATGGCTGTACCCACTGAATGTGTGTGTAAATACAGGTTGAACGATAGACCAGTCTGTCTGTGTGATCCAAGGAAACAGAAAAGGGTAATTATCTCCTTATCTAGGAGTTTACATCAGATTTACAGTGTCTGTTGTGATGAGAAACCTTTTAATACAGCTGAGGTGTTCTGAACCTGGCCCGCCAATGCGACCAACCTTCCAACGCGACCAACCTTCCAACGCGACCAACCTTCCAACGCGACCAACCTTCCAACGCGACTTGGAATGTTACTTATTGTGTATCTATTATTTCTTGTATAATTATTTCTACATGTTCTTTATTTTTCTTAGATTGAGTTGTAGTACCGCCCCGTAGCACTCACTTCCGTCATCATGAAGTGCTTTGAGAGACTAGTCAAGGACCATATCACCTCCACCCTACCTGACACCCTAGACCCACTCCAATTTGCTTACCGCCCAAATAGGTCCACAGACGATGCAATCTCAACCACACTGCACACTGCCCTAACCCACCTGGACAAGAGGAATACCTATGTGAGAATGCTGTTCATCGACTACAGCTCGGCATTCAACACCATAGTACCCTCCAAGCTCGTCATCAAGCTCGAGACCCTGGGTCTCGACCCCGCCCTGTGCAACTGGGTACTGGACTTCCTGACGGGCCGCCCCCAGGTGGTGAGGGTAGGCAACAACATCTCCTCCCCGCTGATCCTCAACACTGGGGCCCCACAAGGGTGCGTTCTGAGCCCTCTCCTGTACTCCCTGTTCACCCACGACTGCGTGGCCACTCACGCCTCCAACTCAATCATCAAGTTTGCGGACGACGCAACAGTGGTAGGCTTGAATACCAACAACGACGAGACAGCCTACAGGGAGGAGGTGAGGGCCCTCGGAGTGTGGTGTCAGGAAAATAACCTCACACTCAACAAAACTAAGGAGATGATTGTGGACTTCAGGAAAGAGCAGAGGGAACACCCCCCTATCCACAGTAGTGGAGAGGGTAGCAAGTTTTAAAGTTCCTCGGCATACACATCACAGACAAACTGAATTGGTCCACTCACACAGACAGCATCGTGAAGAAGGCGCACCAGCGCCTCTACAACCTCAGGTGGCTGAAGAAATTCGGCTTGTCACCAAAAGCACTCAAACTTCTACAGCGGCACAATCGAGAGCATCCTGGCGGGCTGTATCACCGCCTGGTACGGCAACTGCTCCGCCCTCAACCGTAAGGCTCTCCAGAGGGTAATGAGGTCTGCACAACGCATCACCGGAGGCAAACTACCTGCCCTCCAGGACACCTACACCACCCGATGTTACAGGAAGGCCATAAAGATCATCAAGGACATCAACCACCCGAGCCACTGCCTGTTCACCCCGCTATCATCCAGAAGGTGAGGTCAGTACAGGTGCATCAAAGCTGGGACCGAGAGACTGAAAAACAGCTTCTATCTCAAGGCCATCAGACTGTTAAACAGCCACCACTAACATTCAGTGGCTGCTGCAAACACACTGACACTGACTCAACTCCAGCCACTTTAATAATGGGAATTGATGGGAAATGATGTAAATATATCACTAGCCACTTTAAACAATGCTACCTTATATAATGTTACTTACCCTACATTATTCATCTCATATGCATACGTATATACTGTACTCTATATCATCGACTGCATCCTTATGTAATACATGTATCACTAGCCCCTTTAACTTTGCCACTTTGTTTACATACTCATCTCATATGTATATACGGCACTCGATACCATCTACTGTATATTGCCTATGCCGCTCTGTACCATCACTCATTCATATATCCTTATGTACATATTCTTTATCCCCTTACACTGTGTATAAGACAGTAGTTTTGGAATTGTTAGTTAGATTACTTGTTGGTTATTACTGCATTGTCGGAACTAGAAGCACAAGCATTTCGCTACACTCGCATTAACATCTGCTAACCATGTGTATGTGACAAATACAATTTGATTTGATTTGATTTGAGTACGCTTCCTACAGGAAGTGTGTGTGGTCCCTCAACAGGCTGGAAGAACAGTACTGTCTGGTGTTTCAGGAGCACAATGGCTAGTGGCCTTGTCTGAGCCAGAACGGCTCCTGTTTCTGTGGCCTGAGGCAGCTTGATGTACAAGTAAACTCCTGGACAGGATGCTAGTCTATTGCAGGGCCACAATGCTCCAGGACAATCATTAACCTGTGGGAGCAGCAGCCATGTTGAATAGAGAATAGAGCTGGACTGGTGGCTCCAGGAACTTCGTCAGAGAGCAGAAGAATGGCTGTTTGTTCAGGTTATGACCGGGGATATGGGTTAGACGTCAGGATGGCTGTTTGTCCAGGTTATGACCAGGGATATGGGTTAGACGTCAGGATGGCTGTTTGTCCAGGTTATGACCAGGGATATGGGTTAGACATCAGGATGGCTGTTTGTCCAGGTTATGACCAGGGATATGGGTTAGACGTCAGGATGGCTGTTTGTCCAGGTTATGACCAGGGATATGGGTTAGACATCAGGATGGCTGTTTGTCCAGGTTATGACCAGGGATATGGGTTAGACGTTAGGATGGCTGTTTGTCCAGGTTATGACCAGGGATATGGGTTAGACGTCAGGATGGCTGTTTGTCCAGGTTATGACCAGGGATATGGGTTAGACATCAGGATGGCTGTTTGTCCAGGTTATGACCAGGGATATGGGTTAGACGTCAGGATGGCTGTTTGTCCAGGTTATGACCAGGGATATGGGTTAGACGTCAGGATGGCTGTTTGTTCAGGTTATGACCAGGGATAGACGTCAGGATGGCTGTTTGTCCAGGTTATGACCAGGGATATGGGTTAGACGTTAGGATGGCTGTTTGTCCAGGTTATGACCAGAGATATGGGTTAGACGTCAGGATGGCTGTTTGTCCAGGTTATGACCAGGGATAGACGTCAGGATGGCTGTTTGTCCAGGTTATGACCAGGGATATGGGTTAAACGTCAGGATGGCTGTTTGTCCAGGTTATGACCAGGGATATGGGTTAGACGTCAGGATGGCTGTTTGTCCAGGTTATGACCAGGGATATGGGTTAGGATGGCTGATGGTTATGACCAGGGTTGGTTGGTTGGTTGGCTAGTTGATTGTTTGGCTGATTGGTTGGTTTGTTGTCTGGCTGACAGGCAGGCAGAGAGAGGAGAGGAGAGCGAGAGAGACACCTGGTCTGGAGTCTTTGTTTAAATCGTCGTGTGGCCATCACAATTCCTTGGGCAGCAGACTCACCTCCCAAGAATAACAGTTTCCCATAATTCAAACATCAGATGTTTAGATGTAAAAAAGACTGCAGATACAGCAATATATTGAATCTAAAATCACATATTCATCCAAATGATATACTGTGGCTAGTTAAAGCCAACCTGGGGATAATAGTTCAGCTGTCCAATGTTGGTAACAGTTGTGTATTACACTGCCCCTAGAGTGGAAGATGTGTTACTGCGCCCCAGTCTGTACCTCTATTGTGCTACTGACAGATCATTATCACTGGGGTTTATTGTATGAGGAATTTGGCACACAAAAGGACAGGAAATGGTGCAAGTCACGCAAGGGATTTACAGTGAGAGAGAGAGAGGCATTGGGAGCACTAGATAACAGCAGGGCAGGTTAAATAAAGGTGAAATAAAAATAAAAATGGATTGAGGCCACGGTATGTTCTCAATGGGCAAATGAGAATAGTACTTCCCAGTTTTATTCCTTTTCAACACAGATTCTCTTCATTGAATTCGCCTCATGTCTAACAGCGGGACAAGGTGAGTGGCATGGAGACAACTGTAACTGTATCAAGCTGTGTCAGCTCAGACAGGGATGGGAAAGGTCAGGGCCAGTAGGGCAGCAGGGCAGGATCAGCAGAGCGTGAAAGCAAGGCAGGACACGGTAGCAGGGAAGGGCACGGTAGCAGGGAAGGGCACGGTAGCAGGGCACGGTAGCAGGGAAGGGCACGGTAGCAGGGCACGGTAGCAGGGAAGGGCACGGTAGCAGGGCACGGTAGCAGGGAAGGGCACGGTAGCAGGGCAGGATCAGCAGAGCGTGAAAGCAGGGCAGGACACGGTAGCAGGGCAGGACACGGTAGCAGGGAAGGGTAGCAGGGCAGGGCACGGTAGCAGGGCGTGACAGTAGGGCACGGTAGCAGGGAAGGACACGGTAGCAGGGAAGGGTAGCAGGGCAGGGCACGGTAGCAGGGCGTGACAGTAGGGCACGGTAGCAGGGAAGGGCACGGTAGCAGGGAAGGGCACGGTAGCAGGGCAGGGCACGGTAGCAGGGAAGGACACGGTAGCAGGGAAGGACACGGTAGCAGGGAAGGACACGGTAGCAGGGCAGGGCACGGTAGCAGGGAAGGGCACGGTAGCAGGGAAGGGCACGGTAGCAGGGCAGGGCACGGTAGCAGGGCACTGTAGCAGGGCGTGACAGTAGGGCAGGGTAGTAGGGCAGGGCACGATAGCAGGGCAAGACACGGTAGCAGGGAAGGGCACGGTAGCAGGGAAGGGCACGGTAGCAGGGAAGGGCACGGTAGCAGGGAAGGGCACGGTAGCAGGGCGTGACAGTAGGGCAGGGTAGCAGGGCAGGGTAGCAGGGCGTGACAGTAGGGCAGGGTAGCAGGGCAGGGTAGCAGGGCGTGACAGTAGGGCAGGGTAGCAGGGCGTGGTAGCAGGGCGTGACAGTAGGGCAGGGTAGCAGGGCAGGGTAGAAGGGCAGGGTAGCAGGGCAGGGTAGCAGGGCGTGATAGCAGGGCGGGACAATAGGGCAGGGTAGTAGGGCAGGGTAGCAGGGCGTGATAGCAGGGCGTGACAGTAGGGCAGGGTAGTAGGGCAGGGTAGCAGGGCAGGGTAGCAGGGCAGGGTAGCAGGGCAGGGTAGCAGGGCGTGACAATAGGGCAGGGTAGTAGGGCAGGGTAGCAGGGCGTGATAGCAAGGCGTGACAGTAGGGCATCTTACCTGTTCCACAGTGAGGGGTGAACAGATCTCCTCTCCTCTCAGGATCATGGACCTCTGGGTCAGAACCTCAGACAGCTGGAACGAGTCCAGGCCCAGCAGATCACTGACATTACTGACCACTGGAGAGAGAGAGACAGACGGCCAGGCGTCACCAGAGACGGCCAGGCGTCACCAGAGGCGTCACCAGAGACGGCCAGGCGTCACCAGAGACGTCACCAGAGACGGCCAGGCGTCACCAGAGACGGCCAGGCGTCACCAGAGACGGCCAGGCGTCACCAGAGACGGCCAGGCGTCACCAGAGGCGTCACCAGAGACGGCCAGGCGTCACCAGAGACGTCACCAGAGACGGCCAGGCGTCACCAGAGACGGCCAGGCGTCACCAGAGACGGCCAGGCGTCACCAGAGACGGCCAGGCGTCACCAGAGACGGCCAGGCGTCACCAGAGACGGCCAGGCGTCACCAGAGACGGCCAGGCGTCACCAGAGACGGCCAGGCGTCACCAGAGACGTCACCAGAGACGGCCAGGCGTCACCAGAGACGGCCAGGCGTCACCAGAGACGTCACCAGAGACGGCCAGGCGTCACCAGAGGCGTCACCAGAGACGGCCAGGCGTCACCAGAGACGGCCAGGCGTCACCAGAGACGGCCAGGCGTCACCAGAGACTGCCAGGCGTCACCAGAGACGTCACCAGAGACGGCCAGGCGTCACCAGAGGCGTCACCAGAGACGGCCAGGCGTCACCAGAGGCGGCCAGGCGTCACCAGAGGCGGCCAGACGTCACCAGAGACGGCCAGACGTCACCAGAGACGGCCAGACGTCACCAGAGACGGCCAGACGTCACCAGAGACGGCCAGACGTCACCAGAGACGGCCAGACGTCACCAGAGACGGCCAGACGTCACCAGAGACGGCCAGACGTCACCAGAGACGGCCAGGCGTCACCAGAGACGGCCAGGCGTCACCAGAGGCGGCCAGACGTCACCAGACTGAGCAGTTTGGACAGAATAATTAAGGAACGAAGAGGAGCTGATGATATCTGTGTGGAATGTGTTGTGGTTTAAATCTTATTCCTGGTATTAATGCCACACGATGTTACTAGATCCAACATTATGACGTGTGGATTTGTTCCTGGTGCTCTGGAAACGGGGTCAGATCCAGGTAACAAAGGACCTCTAGAGCTTGTCACTGCGTGTTCGGCGTTCGCTCTTCACTGAAGCAACGCTTCCTCAGGAGGGCCGGGGTGGGGAGAGAGTGAGGAGAGAGTGAGGAGAGGGTGAGGAGAACCACCCTCCCTGTCAAGATCTGCATAGAACATGTAGAACAGGCTCTGTTCTCACCTCCATTAGAGGTGATCTGTGCTCCTCCAGCCGTCATGAACTCTATGTTCCCCATCAGGAGAACAGCAGACAGCAGCTTGAAGATGTCACGTATCTCCTCCTCACTGAACTGGATCACCTTTAGAGCCTCCTGGTAGCAGCAGAGACACAGACTGGTTGAGAGACCTACTAGACACAGACTGGTTGAGAGACCTACTAGACACAGACTGGTTGAGAGACCTACTAGACACAGACTGGTTGAGAGACCTACTAGACACAGACTGGTTGAGAGACCTACTAGACACAGACTGGTTGAGAGACCTACTAGACACAGACTGGTTGAGAGACCGACTAGACACAGACTGGTTGAGAGACCGACTAGACACAGACTGGTTGAGAGACCGACTAGACACAGACTGGTTGAGAGACCTACTAGACACAGACTGGTTGAGAGACCTACTGGACACAGACTGGTTGAGAGACCTACTAGACACAGACTGGTTGAGAGACCTACTAGACACAGACTGGTTGAGAGACCTACTAGACACAGACTGGTTGAGAGACCTACTGGACACAGACTGGTTGAGAGACCTACTGGACACAGACTGGTTGAGAGACCTACTGAACACAGACTGGTTGAGAGACCTACTGGACACAGACTGGTTGAGAGACCTACTGGACACAGACTGGTTGAGAGACCTACTGGACACAGACTGGTTGAGAGACCTACTGGACACAGACTGGTTGAGAGACCTACTGGACACAGACTGGTTGAGAGACCTACTGGACACAGACTGGTTGAGAGACCTACTGGACACAGACTGGTTGAGAGACCTACTAGACACAGACTGGTTGAGAGACCTACTAGACACAGACTGGTTGAGAGACCTACTAGACACAGACTGGTTGAGAGACCTACTAGACACAGACTGGTTGAGAGACCTACTAGACACAGACTGGTTGAGAGACCTACTAGACACAGACTGGTTGAGAGACCTACTAGACACAGACTGGTTGAGAGACCGACTAGACACAGACTACATGGAGACGGGGGACCTGATCCTAGATCATAATGAATCAGACCACATGGACGGGGGACCTGATCCTAGATCATAATGAATCAGACCACATGGATGGGGGACCTGATCCTAGATCATAATGAATCAGACCACATGGACAGGGGGACCTGATCCTAGATCATAATGAATCAGACCACATGGAGAGGAGGGACCTGATCCTAGATCATAATGAATCAGACCACATGGAGAGGAGGGACCTGATCCTAGATCATAATGAATCAGACCACATGGACGGGGGACCTGATCCTAGATCATAATGAATCAGACCACATGGACGGGGGACCTGATCCTAGATCATAATGAATCAGACCACATGGAGAGGGGAGGGGACCTGATCCTAGATCATAATGAATCAGACCACATGGAGAGGAGGGACCTGATCCTAGATCATAATGAATCAGACCACATGGAGAGGAGGGACCTGATCCTAGATCATAATGAATCAGACCACATGGAGAGGAGGGACCTGATCCTAGATCATAATGAATCAGACCACATGGAGAGGAGGGACCTGATCCTAGATCATAATGAATCAGACCACATGGAGAGGAGGGACCTGATCCTAGATCATAATGAATCAGACCACATGGAGAGGAGGGACCTGATCCTAGATCATAATGAATCAGACCACATGGAGAGGGGGACCTGATCCTAGATCATAATGAATCAGACCACATGGACGGGGGACCTGATCCTAGATCATAATGAATCAGACCACATGGAGAGGAGGGACCTGATCCTAGATCATAATGAATCAGACCACATGGAGAGGAGGGACCTGATCCTAGATCATAATGAATCAGACCACATGGAGAGGAGGGACCTGATCCTAGATCATAATGAATCAGACCACATGGAGAGGGGGGACCTGATCCTAGATCATAATGAATCAGACCACATGGAGAGGGGGGACCTGATCCTAGATCATAATGAATCAGACCACATGGAGAGGAGGGACCTGATCCTAGATCATAATGAATCAGACCACATGGAGAGGAGGGACCTGATCCTAGATCATAATGAATCAGACCACATGGAGAGGGGGACCTGATCCTAGAGCATAATGAATCAGACCACATGGAGAGGAGGACCTGATCCTAGATCATAATGAATCAGACCACATGGAGAGGAGGGACCTGATCCTAGATCATAATGAATCAGATTACATGGAGAGGGGGGACCTGATCCTAGATCATAATGAATCAGACCACATGGAGAGGGGGGCCCTGATCCTAGATCATAATGAATCAGACCACATGGAGAGGAGGGACCTGATCCTAGAGCATAATGAATCAGACCACATGGAGAGGAGGAACCTGATCCTATATGAGCAGTCCTCCTCTGAGAATGTTGTTGAATACAGGCCCATATGTTTATATGTTTGCTGAGCTCATAGACTGTGTCTATCAAGACTAGGCCTGTAGTGTTTATAATGGTTATAGTGCCCTCTGGTGGCATGATAAGGTAGAACATGTCCCAACCATACAGACCAGTCAATCTCACCAGAACACTGTCATATCGATTCAGGTCATCTAGACTCCCGTCATTCAGACGGACTCTATAACATATAGAGCTATAAAACATATAGAGCTATAAAACATATAGAGCTATAAAACATATAGAGCTATAAAACATATAGAGCTATAAAACATATAGAGCTATAACCCATAGAGCTGTAACCCATATAGAGCTATAACATAGAGCTATAAAACATATAGAGCTATAAAACATAGAGCTATAACCCATATAGAGCTATAACAGAGCTATAAAACATATAGAGCTATAACAGAGCTATAACCCATAGAGCTATAACCCATAGACCAGTCAATCTCACCATAAAACTGTCATATAGCTTCAGATCATCTAGACCCCTGTCCTTCACACAGCCAGACTGACTCAGATAGTGGTATGACTCTGGGCCATCTGACAGGAAGTACAGCTCTGGAACACAGACAGAAAATAACTTTAGACAGCTGAAGCAAGCACACACACACAGCTGAAGCAAGCACACACACACACACAGCTGAAGCAAGCACACACACACACACACAGCTGAAGCAAGCACACACACACACACACAGCTGAAGCAAGCACACACACACACAGCTGAAGCAAGCACACACACACACAGCTGAAGCAAGCACACACACACACAGCTGAAGCAAGCACACACACACACAGCTGAAGCAAGCACACACACAGCTGAAGCAAGCACACACACACACACAGCTGAAGCAAGCACACACACACACACAGCTGAAGCAAGCACACACACACACACAGCTGAAGCAAGCACACACACACACACACAGCTGAAGCAAGCACACACACACACACAGCTGAAGCACGCACACACAGCTGAAGCACACACACACAGCTGAAGCACACACACACAGCTGAAGCACACACACACAGCTGAAGCACGCACACACAGCTGAAGCACGCACACACAGCTGAAGCACACACACACAGCTGAAGCACACACACACAGCTGAAGAACACACACACACAGCTGAAGCACACACACACACAGCTGAAGCACACACACACACAGCTGAAGCACACACACACACAGCTGAAGCACACACACACACACAGCTGAAGCACACACACACACACAGCTGAAGCACACGCACACACAGCTGAAGCACACGCACACACACGAAGCACACACACGAAGCACACACACACACAAAGCACACACACACACAAAGCACACAAAGCACACACACACACACTACACACACACAAAGCACACACACACAAAGTACACACACACAAAGTACACACACACAAAGCACACACACACAAAGCACACACACACAAAGCACACACACACACACACACACACAAAGCACACACACACACACAAAGCACACACACACACACAAAGCACACACACACACACAAAGCACACACACACACACACAAAGCACACACACACACACACACACACACTGCTGAAGCAAGCACACACATTTTTCTTCAGGAAATGTACCTTTTCTAGAGACAGAAAGGCTGCGGTTACACAGGAGCCCAACTATTGGAACAAGACCAGAATCGGACTGCCTGTGTAAATGAAGCTCAGTCTAAGCTCTTTTTTTGTCCTGGCACCCCAATGGTGGAACAAGCTTCCCCCTGACGTTAGGACGGTGGAGTCCCTGCCCATGTTTCTGACAACACCTGAAACACTACCTCTTCAAAAAAGCATCTAAAACAAACCCCTCCAAAACTAAAAAGACATGTGGACACCAAGCATCCAAGACTCAATGATAAGCCAGCTGGTGTCCTCACAAGATTGATTGAAGAACGTATGCATCACACCTTGTGGCCCAGCGCATTGCTAAGTGCAAAAAAAAGCCCAAACCAGCGCAGAGGATCTCATACTTCCTGCTGTGATTGATATGTGCACTGAAATCTTGGGAGAGTCCGTCGCCAACAAACTTAAAACCATCATAACCCCAGACATGTCCTGGATCCAATGACACCATGAGGAGAATCCAGGACATATCTGAGGACACCATGAGGAGAATCCAGGACATGTCAGAGGACACCATGAGGAGGAGAATCCGGGACATGTCAGAGGTCACCATGAGGAGAATCCAGGACATGTCTGAGGACACCATGAGGAGGAGAATCCAGGACATGTCTGAGGTCACCATGAGGAGGAGAATCCAGGACATGTCTGAGGTCATAACACGCCAGACGTCAGAGCGCATCAGTGAAAACGGCCATTACACACTGCAGCTTGATGAATCCACAGATGTGGCTAACCGTGCCATTCTAATGGGTCTATGTCAGACACGTCTGGGATAATGAATAACGTCGAGGAGCAGTTCCCTTCCAGTGTCTGGGATAATGAATAACATCGAGGAGCAGTTCCCTTCCAGTGTCTGGGATAATTAATAACATCGAGGAGCAGTTCCCTGTCTGGGATAATTAATAACATCGAGGAGCAGTTCCCTTCCAGTGTCTGGGATAATTAATAACATCGAGGAGCAGTTCCCTTCCAGTGTCTGGGATAATGAATAACATCGAGGAGCAGTTCCCTTCCAGTGTCTGGGATAATGAATAACATCGAGGAGCAGTTCCCTTCCAGTGTCTGGGATAATGAATAACATCGAGGAGCAGTTCCCTTCCAGTGTCTGGGATAATTAATAACATCGAGGAGCAGTTCCCTTCCAGTGTCTGGGATAATTAATAACATCGAGGAGCAGTTCCCTTCCAGTGTCTGGGATAATTAATAACATCGAGGAGCAGTTCCTTCCAGTGTCTGGGATAATTAATAACATCGAGGAGCAGTTCCCTTCCAGTGTCTGGGGTAATTAATAACATCGAGGAGCAGTTCCCTTCCAGTGTCTGGGGTAATTAATAACATCGAGGAGCAGTTCCCTTCCAGTGTCTGGGGTAATTAATAACATCGAGGAGCAGTTCCCTTCCAGTGTCTGGGGTAATTAATAACATCGAGGAGCAGTTCCTTCCAGTGTCTGGGATAATGAATAACATCGAGGAGCAGTTCCCTTCCAGTGTCTGGGATAATGAATAACATCGAGGAGCAGTTCCCTTCCAGTGTCTGGGATAATGAATAACATCGAGGAGCAGTTCCCTTCCAGTGTCTGGGATAATGAATAACATCGAGGAGCAGTTCCCTTCCAGTGTCTGGGATAATGAATAACATCGAGGAGCAGTTCCCTTCCAGTGTCTGGGATAATGAATAACATCGAGGAGCAGTTCCCTTCCAGTGTCTGGGATAATGAATAACATCGAGGAGCAGTTCCCTTCCAGTGTCTGGGATAATGAATAACATCGAGGAGCAGTTCCCTTCCAGTGTCTGGGATAATTAATAACATCGAGGAGCAGTTCCCTTCCAGTGTCTGGGATAATTAATAACATCGAGGAGCAGTTCCCTTCCAGTGTCTGGGATAATTAATAACATCGAGGAGCAGTTCCCTTCCAGTGTCTGGGATAATGAATAACATCGAGGAGCAGTTCCCTTCCAGTGTCTGGGATAATGAATAACATCGAGGAGCAGTTCCCTTCCAGTGTCTGGGATAATGAATAACATCGAGGAGCAGTTCCCTTCCAGTGTCTGGGATAATTAATAACATCGAGGAGCAGTTCCTTCCAGTGTCTGGGATAATTAATAACATCGAGGAGCAGTTCCCTTCCAGTGTCTGGGATAATTAATAACATCGAGGAGCAGTTCCCTTCCAGTGTCTGGGATAATTAATAACATCGAGGAGCAGTTCCCTTCCAGTGTCTGGGATAATTAATAACATCGAGGAGCAGTTCCCTTCCAGTGTCTGGGGTAATTAATAACATCGAGGAGCAGTTCCCTTCCAGTGTCTGGGGTAATTAATAACATCGAGGAGCAGTTCCCTTCCAGTGTCTGGGGTAATTAATAACATCGAGGAGCAGTTCCCTTCCAGTGTCTGGGGTAATTAATAACATCGAGGAGCAGTTCCCTTCCAGTGTCTGGGGTAATTAATAACATCGAGGAGCAGTTCCCTTCCAGTGTCTGGGATAATGAATAACATCGAGGAGCAGTTCCCTTCCAGTGTCTGGGATAATGAATAACATCGAGGAGCAGTTCCCTTCCAGTGTCTGGGATAATGAATAACATCGAGGAGCAGTTCCCTTCCAGTGTCTGGGATAATTAATAACATCGAGGAGCAGTTCCCTTCCAGTGTCTGGGATAATGAATAACATCGAGGAGCAGTTCCCTTCCAGTGTCTGGGATAATGAATAACATCGAGGAGCAGTTCCTTCCAGTGTCTGGGATAATTAATAACATCGAGGAGCAGTTCCCTTCCAGTGTCTGGGATAATTAATAACATCGAGGAGCAGTTCCCTTCCAGTGTCTGGGATAATTAATAACATCGAGGAGCAGTTCCCTTCCAGTGTCTGGGATAATTAATAACATCGAGGAGTAGTTCCCTTCCAGTGTCTGGGATAATTAATAACATCGAGGAGCAGTTCCCTTCCAGTGTCTGGGATAATGAATAACATCGAGGAGCAGTTCCCTTCCAGTGTCTGGGATAATTAATAACATCGAGGAGCAGTTCCCTTCCAGTGTCTGGGATAATTAATAACATCGAGGAGCAGTTCCCTTCCAGTGTCTGGGATAATTAATAACATCGAGGAGCAGTTCCCTTCCAGTGTCTGGGATAATTAATAACATCGAGGAGCAGTTCCCTTCCAGTGCTGATTTGTCCACCACCACCACTGCAGAGGCTCTTTAACACAGTGGATATGTACCTGGGCTCTGTGGGACTGGTCAGAGGCTGTCTTTAACACAGTGGATCTGTACCTGGGCTCAGTGGGACTGGTCAGAGGCTGTCTTTAACACAGTGGATATGTACCTGGGCTCTGTGGGACTGGTCAGAGGCTGTCTTTAACACAGTGGATCTGTACCTGGGCTCAGTGGGACTGGTCAGAGGCTGTCTTTAACACAGTGGATCTGTACCTGGGCTCAGTGGGACTGGTCAGAGGCTGTCTTTAACACAGTGGATATGTACCTGGGCTCTGTGGGACTGGTCAGAGGCTGTCTTTAACACAGTGGATCTGTACCTGGGCTCCGTGGGACTGGTCAGAGGCTGTCTTTAACACAGTGGATATGTACCTGGGCTCTGTGGGACTGGTCAGAGGCTGTCTTTAACACAGTGGATCTGTACCTGGGCTCTGTGGGACTGGTCAGAGGCTGTCTTTAACACAGTGGATCTGTACCTGGGCTCCGTGGGACTGGTCAGAGGCTGTCTTTAACACAGTGGATATGTACCTGGGCTCTGTGGGACTGGTCAGAGGCTGTCTTTAACACAGTGGATCTGTACCTGGGCTCTGTGGGACTGGTCAGAGGCTGTCTTTAACACAGTGGATCTGTACCTGGGCTCCGTGGGACTGGTCAGAGGCTGTCTTTAACACAGTGGATATGTACCTGGGCTCCGTGGGACTGGTCAGAGGCTGTCTTTAACACAGTGGATATGTACCTGGGCTCAGTGGGACTGGTCAGAGGCTGTCTTTAACACAGTGGATATGTACCTGGGCTCAGTGGGACTGGTCAGAGGCTGTCTTTAACACAGTGGATATGTACCTGGGCTCAGTGGGACTGGTCAGAGGCTGTCTTTAACACAGTGGATCTGTACCTGGGCTCTGTGGGACTGGTCAGAGGCTCTTTAACACAGTGGATCTGTACCTGGGCTCCGTGGGACTGGTCAGAGGCTGTCTTTAACACAGTGGATATGTACCTGGGCTCCGTGGGACTGGTCAGAGGCTGTCTTTAACACAGTGGATATGTACCTGGGCTCTGTGGGACTGGTCAGAGGCTGTCTTTAACACAGTGGATATGTACCTGGGCTCAGTGGGACTGGTCAGAGGCTGTCTTTAACACAGTGGATATGTACCTGGGCTCTGTGGGACTGGTCAGAGGCTGTCTTTAACACAGTGGATCTGTACCTGGGCTCTGTGGGACTGGTCAGAGGCTGTCTTTAACACAGTGGATCTGTACCTGGGCCCAGTGGGACTGGTCAGAGGCTGTCTTTAACACAGTGGATATGTACCTGGGCTCTGTGGGACTGGTCAGAGGCTGTCTTTAACACAGTGGATCTGTACCTGGGCTCTGTGGGACTGGTCAGAGGCTGTCTTTAACACAGTGGATCTGTACCTGGGCTCTGTGGGACTGGTCAGGGATGGGTGTGTCGGTGTGACCACTGATGGGGCAGCTGCCATGACTGGAAAGCACTCCGGGGTAGTAAAGTAGATGCTGGAGAGAGAACCGAGTGTGACGTGGAACAACTGCTTCCTACACAGGGAGGCAGCGAAGGACAAGGTGCCTGAGCTCCACGCCACTCTCCAGGATGTGATCCAGTCTGTCGACTATATCAAAAAGGTGTTTCCAGGCCTTCTAAAGGGATAATGAGGAACAAGCTCCAGCAGGTGTTTCCAGGCCTTCAGAAGGCATAATGGGGAACGAGCTCCAGCAGGTGTTTCCAGGCCTTCTAAAGGGATAATGGGGTATGAGCTCCAGCAGGTGTTTCCAGGCCTTCAGAAGGGATAATGGGGAACGAGCTCCAGCAGGTGTTTCCAGGCCTTCTAATGGGATAATGGGGAACGAGCTCCAGCAGGTGTTTCCAGTCCTTCTAAAGGGATAACGGGGAACGAGCTCCAGCAGGTGTTTCCAGGCATTCTAAAGGGATAATGGGGAACGAGCTCCAGCAGGTGTTTCCAGGCATTCTAAAGGGATAATGGGGAACGAGCTCCAGCAGGTGTTTCCAGGCCTTCAGAAGGCATAATGGGGAACGAGCTCCAGCAGGTGTTTCAAGGCCTTCTAAAGGGATAATGGGCAACGAGCTCCAGCAGGTGTTTCCAGGCCTTCTAAAGGGATAATGGGGAACGAGCTCCAGCAGGTATTTCCAGGCATTCTAATGGGATAATGTGGAACGAGCACCAGCAGGTGTTATATCACTCAGAGGTCCACTTTATCCAGGGGTAAAGGTTTGGTATAGTTTTTAAAAACTTTAGGCAGACATTTCTGCGTTTCCAAGTCACCTCTGGCTGAACATTTGATTGTGAGGAACGGCTCGCACAGGTGCCGCCCTGGGCGTCTGCCTCTACCTAAACCCGCCACTGAGGAACGACTCGCACAGGTGCCGCCCTGGGCGTCTGCCTCTACCTAAACCCGCCACTGAGGAACGGCTCGCGCAGGTGCCGCCCTGGGCGTCTGCCTCTACCTAAACCCGCCACTGAGGAACGGCTCGCGCAGGTGCCGCCCTGGGCGTCTGCCTCTACCTAAACCCGCCACTGAGGAACGGCTCGCGCAGGTTGCCGCCCTGGGCGTCTGCCTCTACCTAAACCCGCCACTGAGGAACGGCTCGCGCAGGTTGCCGCCCTGGGCGTCTGCCTCTACCTAAACCCGCCACTGAGGAACGGCTCGCGCAGGTGCCGCCCTGGGCGTCTGCCTCTACCTAAACCCGCCACTGAGGAACGGCTCGCGCAGGTGCCGCCCTGGGCGTCTGCCTCTACCTAAACCCGCCACTGAGGAACGGCTCGCGCAGGTTGCCTACCTGGCGGATAGTTTTGATCATCTGAATTTGCTCAACGTGTCAAAGAAAGGGAGGGGGAACCATCGATTTGGACAGAGGGACAAAGTGGATGACCTTCAAGATGAAGCTTACCGTTTCTAACAGGAGGACTGACTTGCGGATTTCGAGATTCAGAATCTGATAAACAAGTCATTTTTAAATACGTTAAAACAGCATGTTGTCAAGATGTTGGGAAAGTTTTGCGACTACTTCCCGGAGGAGAACAGGAGACAAGAAGACTGGATACGGGGACCCCTTTGGAGTAAGGAAGGGAAGGAAACCGTCACATCACCAAGCAACGAAGAGGATCAGCTGACGGAGCTGTCATTGGACGGCGGACTGAGTCCCGGAAACGATGCTGCCACTGTTCTGGTGCAGCGGAGTGGGAGAGTATCCTGCCCCAGAATGGTTGACAGGGAAACTTATCAAACTGAAGAAACACCCCCAGTTTACCCACACGAAACAAACAGGCTAATTAGTTATTGTTCAGTGTGTTAATTATTAATCAATTCTCACATTCATATTACAAAACGTACACCTTTAAAAATACTAACGTTGTGAAACTATTTGGTAATGGTAATTGATCATTAACGAATCCTAATGATGGTTGTTCTTTCTATTTGAAAAACTGGTGTGTTCCTGTTAACAGTATTGGACTGGTGTGTGTTCCTGTTAACAGTATTGGACTGGTGTGTGTTCCTGTTAACAGTATTGGACTGGTGTGTTCCTGTTAACAGTATTGGACTGGTGTGTTCCTGTTAACAGTATTGGACTGGTGTGTTCCTGTTAACAGTATTGGACTGGCGTGTTCCTGTTAACATTATTGGACTGGTGTGTGTTCCTGTTAACAGTATTGGACTGGCGTGTTCCTGTTAACAGTATTGGACTGGCGTGTTCCTGTTAACAGTATTGGACTGGCGTGTGTTCCTGTTAACAGTATTGGACTGGTGTGTGTTCCTGTTAACATTATTGGACTGGTGTGTTCCTGTTAACAGTATTGGACTGGTGTGTGTTCCTGTTAACAGTATTGGACTGGCGTGTGTTCCTGTTAACAGTATTGGACTGGTGTGTGTTCCTGTTAACAGTATTGGACTGGTGTGTGTTCCTGTTAACAGTATTAGACTGGTGTGTGTTCCTGTTAACATTATTGGACTGGCGTGTGTTCCTGTTAACATTATTGGACTGGCGTGTGTTCCTGTTAACATTATTGGACTGGCGTGTGTTCCTGTTAACAGTATTGGACTGGCGTGTGTTCCTGTTAACATTATTGGACTGGCGTGTGTTCCTGTTAACATTATTGGACTGGCGTGTGTTCCTGTTAACAGTATTGGACTGGCGTGTGTTCCTGTTAACAGTATTGGACTGGCGTGTGTTCCTGTTAACAGTATTGGACTGGTGTGTGTTCCTGTTAACAGTATTGGACTGGTGTGTGTTCCTGTTAACATTATTGGACTGGTGTGTGTTCCTGTTAACAGTATTGGACTGGTGTGTGTTCCTGTTAACAGTATTGGACTGGTGTGTGTTCCTGTTAACATTATTGGACTGGTGTGTGTTCCTGTTAACAGTATTGGACTGGTGTGTGTTCCTGTTAACAGTATTGGACTGGTGTGTGTTCCTGTTAACATTATTGGACTGGTGTGTGTTCCTGTTAACATTATTGGACTGGTGTGTGTTCCTGTTAACAGTATTGGACTGGTGTGTGTTCCTGTTAACATTATTGGACTGGTGTGTGTTCCTGTTAACAGTATTGGACTGGTGTGTGTTCCTGTTGGTGTGTGTTCCTGTTAACAGTATTGGACTGGTGTGTGTTCCTGTTAACATTATTGGACTGGTGTGTGTTCCTGTTAACATTATTGGACTGGTGTGTGTTCCTGTTAACAGTATTGGACTGGTGTGTGTTCCTGTTAACATTATTGGACTGGTGTGTGTTCCTGTTAACATTATTGGACTGGTGTGTTCCTGTTAACATTATTGGACTGGTGTGTTCCTGTTAACATTATTGGACTGGTGTGTGTTCCTGTTAACATTATTGGACTGGTGTGTTCCTGTTAACATTATTGGACTGGTGTGTTCCTGTTAACATTATTGGACTGGTGTGTGTTCCTGTTAACATTATTGGACTGGTGTGTGTTCCTGTTAACATTATTGGACTGGTGTGTGTTCCTGTTAACATTATTGGACTGGCGTGTTCCTGTTAACAGTATTGGACTGGCGTGTTCCTGTTAACATTATTGGACTGGTGTGTTCCTGTTAACATTATTGGACTGGCGTGTTCCTGTTAACATTATTGGACTGGTGTTTGTTCCTGTTAACAGTATTGGACTGGCGTGTTCCTGTTAACATTATTGGACTGGCGTGTTCCTGTTAACATTATTGGACTGGTGTTTGTTCCTGTTAACATTATTGGACTGGCGTGTTCCTGTTAACATTATTGGACTGGCGTGTTCCTGTTAACATTATTGGACTGGCGTGTTCCTGTTAACATTATTGGACTGGTGTGTGTTCCTGTTAACAGTATTGGACTGGTGTGTGTTCCTGTTAACAGTATTGGACTGGTGTGTGTTCCTGTTAACAGTATTGGACTGGTGTGTGTTCCTGTTAACAGTATTGGACTGGTGTGTGTTCCTGTTAACAGTATTGGACTGGTGTGTGTTCCTGTTAACATTATTGGACTGGCGTGTTCCTGTTAACATTATTGGACTGGTGTTTGTTCCTGTTAACATTATTGGACTGGCGTGTTCCTGTTAACATTATTGGACTGGCGTGTTCCTGTTAACATTATTGGACTGGCGTGTTCCTGTTAACAGTATTGGACTGGTGTGTGTTCCTGTTAACATTATTGGACTGGTGTGTGTTCCTGTTAACAGTATTGGACTGGTGTGTGTTCCGTTAACAGTATTGGACTGGTGTGTGTTCCCGTTAACAGTATTGGACTGGCGTGTGTTCCCGTTAACATTATTGGACTGGCGTGTGTTCCTGTTAACATTATTGGACTGGTGTGTTCCTGTTAACATTATTGGACTGGTGTGTGTTCCTGTTAACATTATTGGACTGGCGTGTTCCTGTTAACATTATTGGACTGGCGTGTTCCTGTTAACAGTATTGGACTGGCGTGTTCCTGTTAACAGTATTGGACTGGCGTGTTCCTGTTAACAGTATTGGACTGGTGTGTTCCTGTTAACATTATTGGACTGGTGTGTGTTCCTGTTAACATTATTGGACTGGCGTGTTCCTGTTAACATTATTGGACTGGCGTGTTCCTGTTAACAGTATTGGACTGGCGTGTTCCTGTTAACAGTATTGGACTGGCGTGTTCCTGTTAACAGTATTGGACTGGTGTGTGTTCCTGTTAACAGTATTGGACTGGTGTGTGTTCCTGTTAACAGTATTGGACTGGTGTGTGTTCCTGTTAACAGTATTGGACTGGTGTGTGTTCCTGTTAACATTATTGGACTGGTGTGTGTTCCTGTTAACATTATTGGACTGGTGTGTGTTCCTGTCAACATTATTGGACTGGTGTGTGTTCCTGTTAACAGTATTGGACTGGTGTGTGTTCCTGTTAACAGTATTGGACTGGTGTGTGTTCCTGTTAACAGTATTGGACTGGTGTGTGTTCCTGTTAACATTATTGGACTGGTGTGTGTTCCTGTTAACATTATTGGACTGGTGTGTGTTCCTGTTAACATTATTGGACTGGTGTGTGTTCCTGTTAACAGTATTGGACTGGTGTGTGTTCCTGTTAACAGTATTGGACTGGTGTGTGTTCCTGTTAACAGTATTGGACTGGTGTGTGTTCCAGTTAACATTATTGGACTGGCGTGTTCCTGTTAACAGTATTGGACTGGCGTGTTCCTGTTAACATTATTGGACTGGCGTGTTCCTGTTAACATTATTGGACTGGCGTGTTCCTGTTAACATTATTGGACTGGTGTTTGTTCCTGTTAACAGTATTGGACTGGCGTGTTCCTGTTAACATTATTGGACTGGCGTGTTCCTGTTAACATTATTGGACTGGTGTTTGTTCCTGTTAACATTATTGGACTGGCGTGTTCCTGTTAACATTATTGGACTGGCGTGTTCCTGTTAACATTATTGGACTGGCGTGTTCCTGTTAACAGTATTGGACTGGTGTGTGTTCCAGTTAACATTATTGGACTGGTGTGTGTTCCTGTTAACAGTATTGGACTGGTGTGTGTTCCTGTTAACAGTATTGGACTGGTGTGTGTTCCTGTTAACAGTATTGGACTGGTGTGTGTTCCTGTTAACATTATTGGACTGGCGTGTTCCTGTTAACATTATTGGACTGGTGTTTGTTCCTGTTAACAGTATTGGACTGGCGTGTTCCTGTTAACATTATTGGACTGGCGTGTTCCTGTTAACATTATTGGACTGGTGTTTGTTCCTGTTAACATTATTGGACTGGCGTGTTCCTGTTAACATTATTGGACTGGCGTGTTCCTGTTAACATTATTGGACTGGTGTGTGTTCCTGTTAACATTATTGGACTGGTGTGTGTTCCTGTTAACATTATTGGACTGGTGTGTGTTCCTGTTAACAGTATTGGACTGGTGTGTTTTCCTGTTAACAGTATTGGACTGGTGTGTGTTCCTGTTAACAGTATTGGACTGGTGTGTGTTCCTGTTAACATTATTGGACTGGCGTGTTCCTGTTAACATTATTGGACTGGCGTGTTCCTGTTAACATTATTGGACTGGCGTGTTCCTGTTAACATTATTGGACTGGCCGGTTCCTGTTAACATTATTGGACTGGCGTGTTCCTGTTAACATTATTGGACTGGTGTGTGTTCCTGTTAACATTATTGGACTGGTGTGTGTTCCTGTTAACAGTATTGGACTGGTGTGTGTTCCTGTTAACAGTATTGGACTGGTGTGTGTTCCTGTTAACAGTATTGGACTGGCGTGTTCCTGTCAACATTATTGGACTGGTGTGTGTTCCTGTTAACAGTATTGGACTGGTGTGTGTTCCTGTTAACAGTATTGGACTGGTGTGTGTTCCTGTTAACAGTATTGGACTGGTGTGTGTTCCTGTTAATATTATTGGACTGGTGTGTGTTCCTGTTAACAGTATTGGACTGGTGTGTGTTCCTGTTAACATTATTGGACTGGTGTGTGTTCCTGTCAACAGTATTGGACTGGTGTGTGTTCCTGTTAATATTATTGGACTGGTGTTTGTTCTTGTTCTATAGTAGTTCACTAAACTACAGAGCATGTTGTCCGTGGAGGTTGTCGTCTCTGGCTCTTTTGATATCAGAATGGACA
>NC_088396.1:57294454-57307346 GCF_034236695.1 Oncorhynchus nerka
GTCCCAGGCCCATTCTAATCATTCATGACAGCTCCTCTTCAGCAGACTAACACCCGCCATGGCAGAGGGAACTGACACCTCGTTCATACTATCTGCCTGCGCTCCATACAAAGGCACACGGTTATAAGACATTTGTTTTCTACATAAGATCATGTTTTCCATCATTTTTGTCATACTGGTTTTCTCCTAAGACTGTCAATGATTGTCCCCCCCCCCCCCATAACAATGTCCAAATCTTACATATGTCCAATTGTCCAATCGGTTGTTCTTGCGTTCGATTCTATCACATATGAAATACAGTAAAGTATCACCGAAGAAGTTCCCCAGAACTCTGTTGATAGGCTACGTTGATTTGAATCGGTAGAATATCACCAACAGAGCCTTTTACAGTAGAATACCACCAAAAGAGCCTTTTACAGTAGAATATCACCAAAAGAGCCTTTTACAGTAGAATACCACCAAAAGAGCCTTTTACAGTAGAATACACCAAAAGAGCCTTTTACAGTAGAATATCACCAAAAGAGCCTTTTACAGTAGAATACCACCAAAAGAGCCTTTTACAGTAGAATACCACCAAAAGAGCCTTTTGCTTTCTGGATCATTCTCATCCCAGGGGCCCGGGTCAGTTCAGCTGGGAGCCCAGGTCAGTTCAGCAGGGAGCCCAGGTCAGTTCAGCTGGGGGCCCAGGTCAGTTCAGCTGGGGGCCCAGGTCAGTTCAGCAGGGGGCCCAGGTCAGTTCAGCTGGGGGCCCAGGTCAGTTCAGCTGGGGGCCCAGGTCAGTTCAGCAGGGGGCCCAGGTCAGTTCAGCTGGGGGCCCAGGTCAGTTCAGCTGGGGGCCCAGGTCAGTTCAGCTGGGGGCCCAGGTCAGTTCAGCGGTCTGGGCCCAGGTCAGTTCAGCAGGGGGCCCAGGTCAATACAGCTGGGGGCCCAGGTCAGTTCAGCTGGGTGCCCAGGTCAGTTCAGCTGGGGGCCCAGGTCAGTTCAGCGGTCTGGGCCCAGGTCAGTTCAGCTGGGGGCCCAGGTCAGTTCAGCTGGGGGCCCAGGTCAGTTCAGCTGGGGGCCCAGGTCAGTTCAGCAGGGGGCCCAGGTCAGTTCAGCAGGGGGCCCAGGTCAGTTCAGCTGTGGGGCCCAGGTCAGTTCAGCAGGGAGCCCAGGTCAGTTCAGCAGGGGGCCCAGGTCAGTTCAGCTGGGGGCCCAGGTCAGTTCAGCAGGGGGCCCAGGTCAGTTCAGCAGGGAGCCCAGGTCAGTTCAGCAGGGGGCCCAGGTCAGTTCAGCTGGGGGCCCAGGTCAGTTCAGCAGGAGGCCCAGGTCAGTTCAGCTGGGGGCCCAGGTCAGTTCAGCTGGGAGCCCAGGTCAGTTCAGCAGGGAGCCCAGGTCAGTTCAGCTGGGGGCCCAGGTCAGTTCAGCGGTCTGGGCTCAGGTCAGTTCAGCAGGGGGCCCAGGTCAGTTCAGCAGGGGGCCCAGGTCAGTTCAGCTGGGGGCCCAGGTCAGTTCAGCAGGGAGCCCAGGTCAGTTCAGCTGGGGGCCCAGGTCAGTTCAGCAGGGAGCCCAGGTCAGTTCAGCAGGGAGCCCAGGTCAGTTCAGCAGGGGGCCCAGGTCAGTTCAGCTGGGGGCCCAGGTCAGTTCAGCAGGGAGCCCAGGTCAGTTCAGCTGGGGGCCCAGGTCAGTTCAGCAGGGGGCCCAGGTCAGTTCAGCTGGGGGCCCAGGTCAGTTCAGCTGGGGGCCCAAGTCAGTTCAGCTGGGGGCCCAGGTCAGTTCAGCTGGGGGCCCAGGTCAGTTCAGCGGTCTGGGCCCAGGTCAATTCAGCAGGGGGCCCAGGTCAGTTCAGCTGGGGGCCCAGGTCAGTTCAGCTGGGGGCCCAGGTCAGTTCAGCTGCTAATGTGTGCTCCTGCGTTGGAAGGCTCTTCGTGTGGACAGCCGTGCTCGTCCCCTTCTTCTTCTCTTCCTACGCATCGTTGAGGTCACTTTCTGCTTTCCACTGTCCTTTCGTAAGCTGCGCAGGAAATTGAATGACAGGTAGAGGGACAGGTAGGTGAGGAACAGGTAGCAGGCCCACAGAATGACCATCATGGGAAGAATTGTCTGAAATAACTTTTTGCCATTGAGGCAATATGAGCTATCTTGTCATACTCAGCAACACGAATAGATAATCCCCAGAGAAGTAAAGTCAAATTAGTCCGGAATGTTTTTTTATCATAACATCATCTAAATAATTAATTTGAAAATAAATAAGAAATAAATCCTGTTCTACAACTGCTACTATGGTTATCAGAATAGTCTTCTTATAGTATTGATTAATTGACCACTTGTCTTCGGTGGTGAGAGTGGAGGCTACTCCAGAGAGGAGGAGACGCGTTACGTTCCAGCACCTTATCTATTTGGCTCTATTTAAGCAGCTTAAACTAGATTAGTGTCTCAGATCTCAGCCTCACAAAGAAAGCAGACATGTGTATTCACGTTTTCTTAACAAGTGAATACAGTTGTATCATTGATTTGGTATATATTTTTTTTAATCATAAAATACAGTATGTATAGCACCAGGTATTACATGTTCAACATTAAACTATACAAGTGTCAATCTACATGAAATACTGTGAAAATGTAACTAGTAGGTGCAAAAATAATTGGCTACCAAATCCCTTTACAGTGCCTTCGTAAAGCATTGAAGGTCCCCAAGATCACAGTGGTCTCCATCATTCTCAAATGGAAGAAGTCTGGAACCACCAAGACTCTTCCTAGAGCCTTTCCAAATCGTGTCCAATCAATTGAATTTACGACCAGGTGGACTCCAATCAAGTTGTAGAAACATCTCAAGGATGATCAATGGAAACAGGACGCACCTGAACTCAATAAGCACCCTATTCCTTATATAGTGCACTACTTTTATAGCACCCTATTCCCTATATAGTGCACTACTTTTATAGCACCCTATTCCTTATATAGTGCACTACTTTTATAGCACCCTATTCCCTATATAGTGCACTACTTTTATAGCACCCTATTCCCTATTATAGTGCACTACTTTTATAGCACCCTATTCCCTATATAGTGCACTACTTTTGGTCAAAACATATACTTTTGGTCACTATATAGGGAGCAGGGTGCCTTTTAAGGGATGCAACCTTGGACTGCAAGCTGACTGGCCCAGCTCTTTCTGGTAACAGCCAATCAGCCATGCTGTTGTTGTGATGTGAGTGAACAGTATTGGTGACCATTCTGGATCAGAGCAATAAAAAATGTATTTCAAAAAGTTTTTCTTCTGAGTTTTCACTTTTCTATTCTAATATTTTATGTAATTTGTGTTGGTCCATTTCAAAGTGTAGTGACAGTGATGAAGTCATATCAATGAAATATAAGTAAGAACAGACCAACAAAACATTTGCATCTGTGCCACAGATTGCAAAATAGTTGGGAAGAGATTTTCAATTGACTAATTCCATGGCACTTGGTTTACAAACTGATTCAAAACTTGAGTTTTTCAATTTAATTATACAACATTGTTGGCAACCAATAGAATGTTATTTATATGGGGGATTACAACCATCCCAGCTTTGCAGATTTTGCTGCGAAGAGACAGAATCATTATATAATTTGTTTTGGTACTGTCCATATGTTGTTTGTTTTTGGTCGCAGGTTCAGGAACGGCTGAATCATTTTTTTACTTAGCATTTTTTTTAAAAATCTTTATTTGAACAGGGAGTCACATTGAGATTAAAATCTATTTTACAAGAGAGCCCTGTACACATTACAATAAAAACAGAATGTTAAAACACACACATCTGTATAAAACAATAAAATCAGCACTATAATTTTTTTTTCCATTTAATGAAATCAATCACATTCAACTACATAAAGGTCCTCAATCAATCATTTAAACTGCCTGAGAGGCACCAGTACATCTAACTGCAGTGAACTCTGCAGTTTATTCCACAAATCAGGGGCAAAATTTAAATATTTACGTGGAGCTGCAGATAGCACTTCTGGGTGACTTAAAAAGTCATGGTCAATCGATCAATAATATAATGCTTTTAGCAACAACGTTTATCTTTAATTTCCAATCTGTAGAAGCTATGAGAATAGAAAGGTTCAGAACTTAATGTGAAGCATCACAGCACAGTCCAATCTGTAGAAGCAATGAGAATAGAAAGGTTCAGAACTTAATGTGAAGCATCACAGCACAGTCCAATCTGTAGAAGCTATGAGAATAGAAAGGTTCAGTACTTAATGAGAATAGAAAGGTTCATCTTAATGTGAAGCATCACAGCACAGTCCAATCTGTAGAAGCTATGAGAATAGAAAGGTTCAGTACTTAATGTGAAGCATCACAGCACAGTCCAATCTGTAGAAGCTATGAGAATAGAAAGGTTCAGTACTTAATGTGAAACATCACAGCACAGTCCAATCTGTAGAAGCTATGAGAATAGAAAGGTTCAGAACTTAATGTGAAGCATCACAACACAGTCCAATCTGTAGAAGCTATGAGAATAGAAAGGTTCAGAACTTAATGTGAAGCATCACAACACAGTCCAATCTGTAGAAGCAATGAGAATAGAAAGGTTCAGAACTTAATGTGAAGCATCACAGCACAGTCCAATCTGTAGAAGCTATGAGAATAGAAAGGTTCAGAACTTAATGTGAAGCATCACAGCACAGTCCAATCTGTAGAAGCAATGAGAATAGAAAGGTTCAGAACTTAATGTGAAACATCACAGCACAGTCCAATCTGTAGAAGCTATGAGAATAGAAAGGTTCAGAACTTAATGTGAAGCATCACAGCACAGTCCAATCTGTAGAAGCTATGAGAATAGAAAGGTTCAGAACTTAATGTGAAACATCACAGCACAGTCCAATCTGTAGAAGCTATGAGAATAGAAAGGTTCAGAACTTAATGTGAAGCATCACAACACAGTCCAATCTGTAGAAGCTATGAGAATAGAAAGGTTCAGTACTTAATGTGAAGCATCACAGCACAGTCCAATCTGTAGAAGCTATGAGAATAGAAAGGTTCAGTACTTAATGTGAAGCATCACAGCACAGTCCAATCTGTAGAAGCTATGAGAATAGAAAGGTTCAGAACTTAATGTGAAGCATCACAGCACAGTCCAATCTGTAGAAGCTATGAGAATAGAAAGGTTCAGAACTTAATGTGAAGCATCACAGCACAGTCCAATCTGTAGAAGCTATGAGAATAGAAAGGTTCAGTACTTAATGTGAAGCATCACAGCACAGTCCAATCTGTAGAAGCTATGAGAATAGAAAGGTTCAGAACTTAATGTGAAGCATCACAGCACAGTCCAATCTGTAGAAGCTATGAGAATAGAAAGGTTCAGTACTTAATGTGAAGCATCACAGCACAGTCCAATCTGTAGAAGCTATGAGAATAGAAAGGTTCAGAACTTAATGTGAAGCATCACAGCACAGTCCAATCTGTAGAAGCTATGAGAATAGAAAGGTTCAGAACTTAATGTGAAGCATCACAGCACAGTCCAATCTGTAGAAGCTATGAGAATAGAAAGGTTCAGAACTTAATGTGAAGCATCACAGCACAGTCCAATCTGTAGAAGCAATGAGAATAGAAAGGTTCAGAACTTAATGTGAAGCATCACAGCACAGTCCAATCTGTAGAAGCTATGAGAATAGAAAGGTTCAGAACTTAATGTGAAGCATCACAGCACAGTCCAATCTGTAGAAGCTATGAGAATAGAAAGGTTCAGAACTTAATGTGAAGCATCACAGCACAGTCCAATCTGTAGAAGCTATGAGAATAGAAAGGTTCAGAACTTAATGTGAAGCATCACAACACAGTCCAATCTGTAGAAGCTATGAGAATAGAAAGGTTCAGAACTTAATGTGAAGCATCACAGCACAGTCCAATCTGTAGAAGCTATGAGAATAGAAAGGTTCAGAACTTAATGTGAAACATCACAGCACAGTCCAATCTGTAGAAGCTATGAGAATAGAAAGGTTCAGAACTTTTGTGAAACATCACAACACAGTTGAAAAATATATGGCAATAAAGAAATCCAACCTGGATGGTGTTCAGCTATAGATGGGGCGGCAGGTAGCCCAGGGGTTAGAGTGATGGGCCAGCAACCGAAAGGTTGCAAGATCGAATCCCTGAGCTGACAAGGTAAAAGCAGAACTATCGTGAAGTATTTTAAATGTATATAATATATAATAAGCTGGAAATAGAACACAGGAGGCTGCTGAGGGGAGGATAATGTCTGGAATGGAAACCATGGGTTTTGATTCTTCTCTCGTCATTACCTTGAGCCAGTCCTCCTCAATGAATTAAGCCTCCTGTGAAGTAGAAGCATAAGAGTTGTTGTCCATTCTCTAATCAGGGGATGGTATAGTTCGGGGAAATGAAGTAAAATATGAAAGAAAAAAAAATCTACAAAAATATATGGGGGATTGGAAATGATGCAGACAATTACATTGACGGAAGCAACAATCTATCAAGCTGATCCACCCCTTAAACAAATATAATAATAACACAACACTCACCTGTTATCTTTATTGACAAATAAGATATCCAGACAGAAAACATTTACATTTTGAAAGTGACAAAAGATTTATTTTTTTTTAAAATTCACATTCCTCACAATTGATATCTTGTTGACAGTTAGAAAAGGAAACCCTTGTATTTACGTAAACATTCAATCAAGGTGAAGAGACTCCTAATGAACTTCAATCTGAATCACTGAACCGTACAGATTGCGCAATCTAAATTTAAAGGTAATTTCCAACTGAGCTGACATTGGCAGCATTTACCGTGAATGCATTTTGCCTAACACGGGAACATTGCCTTTAAATTTCAATCACACTAACGCTGAATAGGCAGTTAGTAAAAATATTGTAATTTCAATAAAATACCGGTCTAACAATTCAGAAAAATATGTCTTAAAAAAAAAAGATACCCAATCAATTCCCTATGTAATAACTTACAAAACCCATTCACCTTTCACCTTTCCCTCCCTAGAATTGTCTTTGTGGGACATCTTGTTCTGCTTGCTGTTTACAACAGAAACACAGGCCACTTCAAAAGGTACGTGTGTATTAGTACCAACAACAGAATCTATCCAAAGAAATAAAGGTATGTTCATCAAACAAGAACATCAACACAACGATTTTGAATTAATATGTCTCCTCCCTTCACCCATAAAAACACGAATGTCTTAAAATACCTTCACACAGACATAGACTCAGTCCATACAATCTCTTAACATACACACAGACTTCCACATCTCCCTTCTGCTGTGAGGTCATCTACTGTAGGAAAGCTCAGTTCCCAACCTATTTGATCAGGTTTTCCCTGTATCCAGCCCACTGACAGGATGATGTACAGGCTGACTCAGGATGCTCAGGGTCTTACCAACAAAATGGAGGCTGAACTTGGAGAGTACAGACAATCCCAAAAATACCAAGGTACTCCAAATCCTACAACTTCATCCTCTTATGTGTTGTTATTTCCACAGGACGCGGAGACCCTTGTTCGCTCCTCACTGAGTCTTCTTGTTGACTCCATTGTTCTCCTCCAGGCCGTCCAGTTTGAGGTGTGTCTGGCTGTAGTGTCTGATGAGGGTCCCGGGGAGCAGAGCCACACAGGCTATGCCCAGCAGCTGTAGCACTTTGCCCCAGGAGAACAGGTCATCCAGAGAGGACAACTCAGACAACATGGAGCCCGTCTGGACACAGATGAAGTTATATGGGATCAGGCCTGGAGGGATGGGGACAGAAGACAGAACGTGAAAGAGACATGAGACACACAGAGGGACAGAAACACAACATCAATCATTGCTAAGTTTGTTATGGTCTTACGGGTCGGGTCATAAAGAGATGGTCTCTGAATATTACATTAATAACACATTGGGACGATGAAGTAAAAGAGTGAATCAGTTTCTGCTGCTCACCGATGAAGACGGAGAAGAAGAAGAATGTGACAGGGATGTTGACGATGGGGGCGGACATGTTGAGGAACCAGTTAGGAGTCATGGGGAAGAACCTGAGGAAGAGGAGGAAGAAGAACAGACAGGACTGGTTCTCTTCCACCTTGGAACCAGAGCAGCAAAAGAGAAGTGGTTAATATCTATCTCCTCATACATGAACTCTGCTGCCACCCAGTGGCCATATAACCAATGTCAGTGTCGGCATCCCACAGATCAACCAATCACTCTACCAAAGCCATGACCCTTGCTGAGCAACAGCCCCACTTCTAGGTGTCAGAGCAGGTCACAGATTGCACACATACTGTCACACCGCTAACTAGCTAACCATTTTCACATCGGCTAAATATACATTGGGAGGATGGATTTCACCTGTTAAACAGTGAATGGGATTGTTGCATAACTACATACCTTCCTCTGCAGCATGGAGACCTGGCCAGGGAAGAGGTTTGTGATGTAGCGCTTACCGAAGGCCTGGGAGAGGAGGTAACACATGGTGGAGCCCACAGTGGTCAGAACACAGGCTAGTACCAAGCCCTGCCATGGGCCAAACAGAGCACCTGCTAGAATGTTCTGGACAGAGAGGAATGAAAAACAATCAGAGATACAACTTACAAAAGTACCATTTGTGAAAATGCCATATCAATTGTCTTCCTTTCATGATCACACATTTCATTATGTATTTCATGTAGCTGTTGTCCTATTAATGATCAGTCGTGATTATACATTTTCTTTGTGAAATTATGTATTTAAGATAATTAAATGTACAGTTGGCCTAATGTATGTTCTATTTATAGAAAATACTAAGTATTAAATATAAAATAAATACTATGATTACAAACATTGCCACAAACATGTTACATTTTTTTTATTTATTATGATGTTTATCTACAATTTCTGCTTCTGAGTATATTTTCTGCGTGCGAGTGTGTGTACCAGGAAGGAGGAACCAGGAATGGCGAAGGACTGCTTGTACAGATAGGCGCTACAGAAGAGAAGCAGAACGTATCCAGTGTGTTCTGTCTTGTAGAACTGGAGCAGCTCAGCCAGTTCCCTCAGCTCTACCAGGTCTGAGGGGAACTTCAGCCTTGAACGGAGGGATCACAACACAGATAGTATCATGAATGTTGGGGAACAAGGGGCCTGTCTGATCTGGGGTTGATGATGATGGAGAGATGAACTACAGTATACGAGTCATGGTACTCAGTGTATGATGATGAACTACAGTATACGAGTCATGGTACTCAGTGTATGATGATGGACTACAGTATACGAGTCATGGTACTCATCAGTGTATGATGATGGACTACAGTATACGAGTCATGGTACTCAGTGTATGATGATGGACTACAGTATACGAGTCATGGTACTCAGTGTATGATGATGGACTACAGTATACGAGTCATGGTACTCAGTGTATGATGATGGACTACAGTATACGAGTCATGGTACTCATCAGTGTATGATGATGGACTACAGTATACGAGTCATGGTACTCATCAGTGTGATGATGATGGACTACTCAGTGTATGATGATGGATACAGTATACGAGTCAGTCAGTGTATGATGATGGGTATACTCATCAGTGTATGATGATGGACTACAGTATACGAGTCATGGTACTCATCAGTGTATGATGATGGACTACAGTATACGAGTCATGGTACTCAGTGTATGATGATGGACTACAGTATACGAGTCATGGTACTCATCAGTGTATGATGATGGACTACAGTATACGAGTCATGGTACTCATCAGTGTATGATGATGGACTACAGTATACGAGTCATGGTACTCATCAGTGTATGATGATGGACTACAGTATACGAGTCATGGTACTCATCAGTGTATGATGATGGACTACAGTATACGAGTCATGGTACTCAGTGTATGATGATGGACTACAGTATACGAGTCATGGTACTCATCAGTGTATGATGATGGACTACAGTATACGAGTCATGGTACTCATCAGTGTATGATGATGAACTACAGTATACGAGTCATGGTACTCATCAGTGTATGATGATGAACTACAGTATACGAGTCATGGTACTCATCAGTGTATGATGATGGACTACAGTATACGAGTCATGGTACTCAGTGTATGATGATGGACTACAGTATACGAGTCATGGTACTCAGTGTATGATGATGAACTACAGTATACGAGTCATGGTACTCAGTGTATGATGATGAACTACAGTATACGAGTCATGGTACTCAGTGTATGATGATGGACTACAGTATACGAGTCATGGTACTCAGTGTATGATGATGGACTACAGTATACGAGTCATGGTACTCATCAGTGTATGATGATGGACTACAGTATACGAGTCATGGTACTCATCAGTGTATGATGATGAACTACAGTATACGAGTCATGGTACTCATCAGTGTATGATGATGAACTACAGTATACGAGTCATGGTACTCATCAGTGTATGATGATGGGAAGATGAATGAAGGGTTGTTCCACCTCATAGGGGTGGCAGGGTAGCCTAGTGGTTAGAGTGGAGGGGCGGCAGGGTAGCCTAGTGGGAGGGGCGGCAGGGTAGCCTAGTGGTTAGAGTGGAGGGGCGGCAGGGTAGCCTAGTGGTTAGAGTGGAGGGGCGGCAGGGTAGCCTAGTGGTTAGAGTGGAGGGGCTGCAGGGTAGCCTAGTGGTTAGAGTGGAGGGGCGGCAGGGTAGCCTAGTGGTTAGAGTGGAGGGGCGGCAGGGTAGCCTAGTGGTTAGAGTGGAGGGGCGGCAGGGTAGCCTAGTGGTTAGAGTGGAGGGGCGGCAGGGTAGCCTAGTGGTTAGAGTGGAGGGGTGGCAGGGTAGCCTAGTGGTTAGAGTGGAGGGGCGGCAGGGTAGCCTAGTGGTTAGAGTGGAGGGGTGGCAGGGTAGCCTAGTGGTTAGAGTGGAGGGGTGGCAGGGTAGCCTAGTGGTTAGAGTGGAGGGGCGGCAGGGTAGCCTAGTGGTTAGAGTGTTGGTCTAGTAACCGGAAGGTTGCAAGTTCAAACCCCCGAGCTGACAAGTCTGTCGTTCTACCCCTGAACAGGCAGTTAACCCACTGTTCCTAGGCCGTCATTGTAAATAAGAATTTCTTCTTAACTGACTTGCCTAGTAAAATAAAGGTTAAATAAATAAAAATGGTATATATTTTGTATTTTGAACCTGGATGTAGATTCAGATGTAAACCTAACAACTTCAATGACTAATTCATTTGAACAGGGGGAAGATAACATCAGTAAATTGACTAAGAATATATTACATGTGATGGAGAAACAAGCCACTACCATGTACTACTTGTCAGACGTGGAGAACTGATATTGTTGACTTGTTATTGGGTTGGGACATCTGTAGGTGGCTTTTGACTATTTATTTGGATTCCTCATGTCATACTTATTGTTAGAAAAAAGTTTGGTCCAAATCAGATTTTAGGTACTATATTTATTGATTATATGAATCCTATAAATTCAAAAATGGCCAAGATGGATGCAATCAATTAGATTTGAATTCATCATAGATCTAATTATATTATATTTCAACAAAATAATGTTGCAGGAATGCTTATCTTCTCTGTTTCTAACTACAGAAAATGACTTTGATATGGGGGCAGATATTATGTAATGTCTTAAGTGTATCTTTCTCCAAACAAATTTGTTCAGTGAATCTAGAGCGTTGGGCCAGTAACCGAAAGGTTGCTGGTTCGAATCCCCGAGCTGACATAGTAGAACTCTGTCGTTCTGCCCCCTGAACAAGGCAGTTAACCCAATGTTCCCCGGTAGGCCGTCATTGTAAATAAGAATTTGTTTTTAACTGACTTGCCTCGTTAAATAAAGTTGAACATTTTTAAGTCGCTAGCCAGTGGAACAGTATAGCTTCCGTCCCTACCTGGGCTCGAACCAGGGACTCTGCACACATCGACAACAGCCACCCTCGAAGCATCGTTACCCATCGCTCCACAAAAGCCGCGTTTCGAGGGTGGCTGTTGTCGATGTGTGCAGAGGGTCCCTGGTTCGAGCCCAGGTAAGGACGGAAGCTATACGATTACACCAGTACAAGTCAGACCCATTTACTGTAGTCTACATAGTTACCTGTGTTCTTTGAATTCCCCACTGTCCTTGTTAGTGTCGATGTCAGACGTTTCTTCGTCCTCCGTCGCTTTGGGTGGGAGTTGTCGCGGTCCGGTCGGAAGGTAAGAAGACAGAATGTACAGATAGAAAGTAGCGGCGGTAATTACAACAATTAAACCCACAATTGACCGCATAGTTAAAGAAGAAGCTAGTTAGTCTACATGCAATACAGGAACCAAGTATCGGGTGAGACAGAAGGGGGACGACAATAAGCGCTGGACCGAAGAGGAAAATGGGGAGCCTAGACGGACAGCTGTGACGTAACATCCGTTATTATCAGCGCTACGTTTGTGTCATTGAACAACATGGGGTCATGTTGTTATTACCATTCTAAACACGTTTAGCACTTTCAGTGAGTCTATTGCACGTATTTTATTGGGAATATACACACAGGGTTAAAACTATGTGAAAAGTAATTATTGTAGTAATTTATGTTTTCGCTAATTGGGGAAAATCTCAGGGTCGTATTGAAGAAATGACAAAGTATCCAAAGACTTCCTTCTCAACCAAGTCAACAAACTCACTTTTCTAAGTCGATATGTGGTAAAGGTGATGGCAACATGCCATCTCACTTGTTCTAAAGTTCAACATCAGCTGCACGCGCCATGGTATATGAGGAGTCGGAGTGACTTTTCTCCAGAACAATAATGGCCACGTACTCTCGGCTCCCGGGATCCGTTGCTCTGATAACGCTTCAGAATCCACCTGTCAACGCGCTCAGGTGAGTTAAAAATAACTTGGTACGGTTAATATTGCACGCAGTAGAAATGTAGATCAACATGTTCCTGTCGATTAGTAGGCGTATGTGTTACGAAGGTGAC
>NC_088396.1:57307846-57365346 GCF_034236695.1 Oncorhynchus nerka
AACCAAAGCAGGTTGGTTTGTACCTGTCATGTCCTTGTTAAAAATACTTGTCTTTATACTTAAGATTCTAATAGTATTATTAAAGTATAGCTAGTATGGGATGTAATCATGTAAATTGAATTCCTGTAGAGTTGGAACATATACTGCAACTTCACATGATTCTGCACCTGTCTGTCTGCGCATTTTGGACCTTTTCGTGTCATATTGAGCTGACAAGGTACAAATCTGTCGTTCTGCCCCTGAACAGGCAGTTAACCCACTGTTCCCAGGCCGTCATTGAAAATAAGAACGTGTTCTTAACTGACTTGCCTGGTTAAATAAAGGTAAAATTTAAAAAAAAATATTGATGTGATTTCTGTCTGTCTGTGTGTCCCCAGTGCAGCGGTGCGACAGGGCATAGTAGATACGGTGCAGAGGGCCCTGAAGGACCCACAGGTGACATCTGTAGTGATCTGTGGACAGAATGGGAAGTTCTGTGGAGGTAAGAATGTCCTGTAGATTCTACAGTATACTGCTGTGTCTGAAATGGAACCCCATTCAGTGTATAGTGCTTTGCTTTTGATCAGGGCCCCTATCAAAAGTAATGCACTATTATAGGAATAGGCTAGACTAGAGGTCTGGATCTGTCTTGCGTCCCAATTGGCACCCTATATATAGTAGTGCACTACTTGCCTGGTCAACAGTAGTGCACTATCTAAGGAAATAGGGAGCCTTTTGGGATGCACCGTAGGTCTGTCTAGACTAGAGGTCTGGATCTGCCTTGCGTCCCAATTGGCACCCTATATATAGTAGTGCACTACTTGCCTGGTCAACAGTAGTGCACTATCTAAGGAAATAGGGAGCCTTTTGGGATGCACTGTGGGTTTCTGAAGGTTAAGGCAATAGTGAACCATAACGGGGATAGACCACATCAATAAGGTACCATTGGAGATGCAAACTTTGTCTCTGGCACTAGATAGAGGTTTATCTATTTCTCACTTTCATATCTGTTTTATTATGAAGCATAATCATTCAGGTATACAACTGTACAATGCGATCAGAGGTTTGTCTTGTTTCTACCAGGGGCGGACATCAGGGAGTTTGCGGGGCAGATGTTGGGGCCCCCCCTGGTGCCCATGATCCATGCTATTGAGGCTGTGGACAAGCCTGTGGCGGCAGCCATCGAGGGAGTAGCACTGGGAGGAGGACTGGAGTTAGCACTGGGCTGCCACTATCGCATTGCACACTCCAAGGTTAGTTACATGATTTTCTCTCAGGGATCAACGTCCAAATGACTGGCTGGCTGATCATAGGTCCGACTGACTGACTGACTGACTGACTGACTGACAGACTGACTGACTATACGTCCAACTGAGTGCCTGACTTGATCATAGGTCTGACTGACTGACTGATCATAGGTCTGACTGACTGACTGATCATAGGTCTGACTGACTGACTGATCATACGTCCAACTGACTGATTGTATTTGTATTTATTATGGATCCCCATTAGTTCCTGTCAAGGCAGCAGCTACTCTTCCTGGTTTATTATGGATACCCATTAGTTCCTGTCAAGGCATCAGCTACTCTTCCTGGGGTTTATTATGGATCCCCATTAGTTCATGTCAAGGCAGCAGCTACTCTTCCTGGGGTTTATTATGGATCCCCATTAGTTCCTGCCAAGGCAGCAGCTACTCTTCCTGGGGTCAAAACATAATAAAGCACTTCCGTTTATTTAACCGTTATTTAACTAGGGATTACATATAAAACAAAAGATTAAACAGTACATCATAACATGAACTACATATCTAAAATACAAACTGTATAATACCACCATACAATAATATTACAATGTACGCCTGTGTGTCTCTTCACAGTCCCCACTGTTCCATGAGGTGTATTTTTCCCTGCTTTTAAAATCTGATTCTACTGCTGCATCAGTTACCTGATGTGGAATAGAGTTCCATGTAGTCATGGCTCTATGTAGTACTGTGGAATAGAGTTCCATGTAGTCATGGCTCTATGTAGTACTGTGGAATAGAGTTCCATGTAGTCATGGCTCTATGTAGTACTGTGGAATAGAGTTCCATGTATTCATGGCTCTATGTAGTACTGTGGAATAGAGTTCCATGTAGTCATGGCTCTATGTAGTACTGTGGAATAGAGTTCCATGTAGTCATGGCTCTATGTAGTACTGTGGAATAGAGTTCCATGTAGTCATGGCTCTATGTAGTACTGTGGAATAGAGTTCCATGTAGTCATGGCTCTATGTAGTACTGTGGAATAGAGTTCCATGTAGTCATGTCTCTATGTAGTACTGTGGAATAGAGTTCCATGTAGTCATGGCTCTATGTAGTACTGTGGAATAGAGTTCCATGTAGTCATGGCTCTATGTACTACTGTGGAATAGAGTTCCATGTAGTCATGGTTCTATGTAGTACTGTGGAATAGAGTTCCATGTAGTCATGGCTCTATGTAGTACTGTGGAATAGAGTTCCATGTAGTCATGTCTCTATGTAGTACTGTGGAATAGAGTTCCATGTAGTCATGGCTCTATGTGGTACTGTGGAATAGAGTTCCATATAGTCATGGCTCCATGTGGTACTGTGGAATAGAGTTCCATGTAGTCATGGCTCTATGTAGTACTGTGACTGACTGACTGACTGATAGGTCTGTTGTAATCGGCTAAACTTTGATCATTGAGATAGTAAAGTAATGATAGGAAATAAAAGAGACTGGGAGTTATGTCAGAAGTTAATGGTTCTCTGAAGAAAGCCAGATGGCTTCGGAATGTGTTGGGGGGGATGAGAGGAGAGCAACCTGTGAAACAGCGCAGACAGATGGACATCTGTAGATTAGATGAAGGAGGGGGTGAGGACAGATTCTCATGTTTGGTATCCTGTTACCCTCTTTATTAGCTTCCTGTGGAGCCATAAAATGTAAGGATTGGACAGAAGGAGGAGTGTTTTAAGTAAAATGTATATAACTGTGATGTGAGAAATGTTTTGCTGTCTAATTACAGAACCTTTGGGAAGAATTAAACTTGGTTAAAGCTTCTCTAGTGTTCGTGAGTTATTTACTCTGAAAGATAATGACCTAACAGGTCTGACTGACTGACAGTGTTCTCTAGGAATGTTAAAATGGCGGCGGAAGAAATGGCAGCAGTTTTACGGGCGCCCAACCAATTGTGTGAGGTTTTATTTGCGTTATTTGTAACTTATTTTGTACATAATGTTTCTGCAACCGTATTTTACGGCAGAAGAGAGCTTCTGGATATGAGGGCAGCGATCACTCACCTCGGATTAGACAAAGAGCTTCTGGATATCAGGACAGCGATCACTCACCTCGGATTACACAAAGAGCTTCTAGATATGAGGGCAGCGATCACTCACCTCGGATTAGACAAAGAGCTTCTGGATATCAGGACAGCGATCACTCACCTCGGATTAGACAAAGAGCTTCTGGATATCAGGACAGCGATCACTCACCTCGGATTAGACAAAGAGCTTCTGGATATCAGGACAGCGATCACTCACCTCGGATTAGACAAAGAGCTTCTGGATATGAGGGCAGCGATCACTCACCCCGGATTAGACAAAGAGCTTCTGGATATCAGGACAGCGATCACTCACCTCGGATTAGACAAAGAGCTTCTGGATATGAGGGCAGCGATCACTCACCCCGGATTAGACAAAGAGCTTCTGGATATCAGGACAGCGATCACTCACCGCGGATTAGACAATGATTTTTTTTCTTCAACAAGCAAGATGCACATGACATTCTCCAAACACTCCCCGTTATTTTGCAAGAGGAAGAGGCGCAGGTACAGGGGACACAGAGCGGGATGCCTCGTGAGGACCCGCAGAAGGCGTGTGGGAAAGCTGCCGTTACCGTCAATATTATTCGCCAACGTGCAATCATTGGACAATAAACTAGACGAGGTACGATCACGAATATCCTACCAACGGGACATCATTGGACAATAAACTAGACGAGGTACGATCACGAATATCCTACCAACGTGCAATCATTGGACAATAAACTAGACGAGGTACGATCACGAATAGCCTACCAACGGGACATCAAAAACGGTATTATCTTATGTTTCACGGAATCGTGGCTGAATGACGACATGGATATTCAGCTAGCGGGATACACGATGCACCGGCAGGATAGACCAGCACACTAAGACGAGGGGGGGGGGGGCGTGCATATTTGTAAACAACAGCTGGTGCACGAAATCTAAGGAAGGAAGGAAGTCTCTAGATTTTGCTCACCTGAGGTAGAGTATCTTATGATAAACTATAGACCACACTATTTGCCAAGATAGTTGTCAGCTATACTTTTCGTGGCTGTTTATTTACCACCACAGACAGATGCTGTCACTAAGACTGCACTCAGTCAGCTGTATAAGGAAATAAGCAAACAGGAAACCACTCACCCAGAGGCGGTGCTCCTAGTGGCCGGAGACTTTAATGCAGGGAAACTTAAATTAGTTCTTCCAAATTTCTATCAACATGTTAAATGTACAACCAGAGGGAAAAAAAATCTAGATCACATTTACTCCACACACAGAGACACGTACAAAGCTCTCCCTCGCCCTCCATTTGATATATTCAACCACAACTCTATCCTCCTGATTCCTGCTTACTAGCAAAAATTAAAGCAGGAAGCACCAGTGACTCGGTCTATAAAAAAGTGGTCAGATGAAGCAGATGCTAAACTACAGGACTGCTTTGCTATCACAGACTGGACATGTTCCAGGATTCTTCCGATGACATTGAGGAGTACACCACATCAGTCACTGGCTTTATCAATGAGTGCATCGAGGACTTCATCCCCACAGTGACTGTACGTACATACCCCAACCAGAAGCCATGGATTACAGGCAACATTCGCACTGAGCTAAAGGGCAGAGCTGCCGCTTTCAAGGAGCGAGACTCTAACCTGGAAATTTACAAGGAATCCCGCTATGTCCTCCGACGAACCATCAAACAGGCAAGGGGTCAATACAGGACTAAGATCTAATCATACTACACCGGCTCCGACGCACGTCTTATGTGGCAGGGCAAACTAGCCCAGCCGAGAGCTGCCCAGTGACACGAGCCTACCAGGCGAGCTAAATCACTTCTATGCTCGCTTCGAGGAAAGCAACACTGAGGCATGCATGAGAGAATCAGCTGTTCCGGATGACTGTGTGATCACGCTCTCCGTGGCTGACGTGAGTAAGACCTTTAAACAGGTCAACATACACAAGGCCGCGGGGCCAGACGGATTACCAGGACGTGCACAGTGCATGTGCTGACCAACTGGCAGGGGTTGTCACTGACATTTTCAACATGTCCCTGATTGAGTCTGTAATACCAACATGTTTCAAGCAGACCACCATAGTCCCTGTGCCCAAGAACACTAAAGTAACCTGCCTAAATGACTACAGACCTGTAGCCCTCACGTCCGTTGCCAACACCATTATCCCAGAAACCCTAGACCCACTCCAATTTGCATACTGCCCAAACAGATCCACAGATGATTCAATCTCTATATACCAATGTGAGAATGCTATTCATTGACTACAGCTCAGCGTTTCAACACCATAGTGCCCTCAGACCTCATTACTAAGCTAATGACCCTGGGACTAAACACCTCCCTCTGGAACTGGATCCTGGACTTCCTGACGGGCCGCCCCCAGGTGGTGAGGTAGGTAACAACACATCTGCTACACTGATCCTCAACACTGGGGCCTCTTAGGGGTGTGTGCTCAGCCCCCTTCTGTATTCCCTGTTCACCCACGACTGCGTGGCCAGGCACGACTCCAACACCATCATTAAGTTTGCAGACAACACAACAAGGCATTTTAAATCCTATGTGTGGTTGATGCGTGGAGTTGCTTCCATTCAGCCACAACAGCATTTAGTGAGGTTGGGCACTGATGTTGGGCAATTAGGCTTGGTTCACAGTCGGTGTTTCAATTCATCCCAAAGGTGTTTGATGGGGTTGAGGTCAGGGCTCTGTGCAGGCCAGTCAAGTTCTTCCACACCAATCTCGAAAACCATTTCTGTATGGACCTCACTTTGTGCACAGCGGCATTGTCATGCTGAAACAGGAAAGGGCCTTTCCCAAACTGTTGCCACAAGGTTGGAAGGACAGAATCATCTAGAATGTCATTGTAGCGTTAATATTTCCCTTCACTGAAACTAAGGGACCTGTGAAAAACAACCTGAAAAACAGCCCCAGACCATTATTCCTCCACCACCAAATCTACGAATGTACAGTTGGCACTAGGCATTGGGGCAGGAAGCTTTATCCTGGCATCTGCCAAACCCAGATTTATCCATCGGACTGACAGATAGTGAAGCGTGAATCATCACTCCACTTCACGGCTGAGCCGTTGTTGCTCCTAGAGGTTTCCACTTCACAATAACAGCACTTACAGTTGACCGTGGCAGCTCTAGCAGGGCAGACATTTGATGAACTGACTTATTGGAAAGGTGGCATCCTATGATGGTGCCACGTTGAAAGTCACTGAACTCTTCAGTAAGGCCATTCTACTGCCAATGTTTTGTCTATGGAGATTGCATGGCTGTGTTTTACACACGTGTCAGCAACAAGTGTGACTGAAACCGAATCCACTAATTTGAAGGGGTGTCCACATACTATTGACCAAACAGTGTATGGAGCTTTTATTTCTATTGTCATTCTATTGTTTTGTTCTTGTTTGGTTGTATTTTCTTTGTCCTTGGGTTTTTTTTGAAAGGCATTTAAAATCCTATGTGTTAATATTATTCAACGTAATAACTTCTGTTTTCAGGCCCTTCTGGGACTTCCAGAGGTGACCCTGGGTCTGCTGCCAGGCGCAGGGGGGTCACAACGTCTACCCAGACTCATAGGGTTAACAGCCGCCCTGGACCTCATCACTACAGGTAGACAACATGACCTTTTTTCCCCTCGCTGGAAATGTCTTTTCAAATCAAATTTCAAATCAAATTTATTTATATAGCCCTTCGTACATCAGCTGATATCTCAAAGTGCTGTACAGAAACCCAGCCTAAAACCCCAAACAGCAAACAATGCAGGTGTAAAAGACGGTGGCTATTAAAACTCCTAGAAAGGCCAAAACCTAGGAAGAAACCAGAGAGGAACCAGGCATTGGGGTGGCCAGTCCTCTTCTGGCTGTGCCAAAGAGATTATAACAGAACATGACCAAGATGTTAAAATGTTCATAAATGACCAGCATGGTCCACTAATAAGGCAGAACAGTTGAAACTGGAGCAGCAGCACAGTCAGGTGGACTGGGGACAATAACAGTCATCATGTCAGGTAGTCCTGGGCACGGTCTAGGGCTCAGGGCAGAGATTTGAAGAAGAGAGACTTAGAGAGAGACATGTGGGGTGGCAGTCCTCTTCTGGCTGTGCCGGGTGGAATTATAACAGAACTGGCCAAGATGTTCAAATGTTTGTAAATGACCAGCATGGTTGAATAATTAAGGCAGAACAGTTGAAACTGGAGCAGCAGCATGGCCAGGTGGACTGGGGACAGCAAGGAGTCATCATGTCAGGTAGTCCCATGGGACATGGTTAGGGCCCAGGCCAGTGTGAAACTGGAGCAGCAGCATGGCCAGGTGGACTGGGGACTTGGAGTCATCATGTCAGGTAGTCCTGGGGCATGGTCCTAGGGCTCAGGTCCTCCGAAAGGCAAAGAAAAGAGAAGGAGAGAATTAGAGAACGTAACACTTAGATTCACACAGGACACCGAATAGGACAGGAGGACTCCAGATATAACAAGGTGACCCTAGCCCCGACACATAAACTAATGCAGCATAAATACTGGAGGCTGAGACAGGAGGGTCAGGACAGCCGCCCTGGGCCCCATACAGGTAGACAACAGGGCCAAACAGGAAGGATATAACCTTTTTTTCATCTCATGTCTTTGCACATTCAATGTACAGATGCATTATGGGTTCAGTTTTGTATTCGTAATATATATCATTAGCATTGTTTTACATAAAATGCTTACGGTATTTATTGCTCAAAAGGGTGCCGCCGGAGACGTACTTTGTCCATGTCTCCAGCAGGGGTCAGCATTGTACCTTTTGAGCAGTCACCTTTCTATTCCATGTTGTTAAATCAAATCAAATCCTAATGCTTGTCAATGAAACTAGTCACTAGAAGTTTTCTGACAATTGTTTCTTACACTTACCCTAAAGCAAGATGAATTCCTTAAAATACTGAATTGGGGCCAGGGCTGTAAAATAAGACCAATCCTGCCCAATCCTGATACTTTTGGTCATGTAGTATAAGTGAAAAAATGATGTGGATAACTGCTCATCAAACATTTCCAAAATCATTGGTGTTATGCATTGGGGCAGGTAGTGTTCTCCTGGCATCTGCAAAAGCCAGATTTGTCCGTGGGACTGCCAGATGGTGAAGCGTGATTCATCACTCCAGAGAACGTGTTTCCACTGCTCCAGAGTCCAGCGAGTTTTACACCTCTCCAGCCGACGCTTGGCATTGTGCATGGTGATCTTAGGCTTGTGTGCGGCTGCTCGGCCATGGAAACCCGTTTTATGAAACTCCCGGCGAACAGTTCTTGTGCTGACGTTACTTCCAGGGCAGTTTGGAACTCGGTAGTGAATGTTGCTTCCAGAGGCAGTTTGGAACTCGGTAGTGAGTGTTGCTTCCAGAGGCAGTTTGGAACTCAGTAGTGAGTGTTGCTTCCAGAGGCAGTTTGGAACTCAGTAGTGAGTGTTGCTTCCAGAGGCAGTTTGGAACTCAGTAGTGAGTGTTGCTTCCAGAGGCAGTTTGGAACTCGGTAGTGAGTGTTGCTTCCAGAGGCAGTTTGGAACTCAGTAGTGAGTGTTGCTTCCAGAGGCAGTTTGGAACTCAGTAGTGAGTGTTGCTTCCAGAGGCAGTTTGGAACTCAGTAGTGAGTGTTGCTTCCAGAGGCAGTTTGGAACTCAGTAGTGAGTGTTGCTTCCAGAGGCAGTTTGGAACTCAGTAGTGAATGTTGCAACCGAGGAGAGACCATTTTTACGTGCTACACGCTTTAGCACTTGGCGGTCCCGTTCTGTGAGCTTGTGTGGCCTACCACTTCACAACTGAGCCGTTGTTGCTCCTAGATGTTTCCACTTCACAATAACAGCACTTACAGTTGACCGGGGCAGAAATTTGACGAACTGACTTGTTGGAAACCTGGCATCCTATGACGCTGCCACATTGAAAGTCGCTGAGCTCTTCAGTAAGGCTGTTCTACTGCCAATGTTTGTCTAATGTGAAGGGGTGTCGACATACTTTTGTACATACAGTGCATTCGGAAAGTATTCAGACCCTTTGACTTTTTCCACATTTTGTTACGTTACAGCCTTATTATAAAATCTATTAAATAAATGTTTCCCTCATAAATCTACACGTGATACCCCATAATGCCAAAGCAAATAAATGTTGTTGTTTTTTTTGCAAATGTATTAAAAATAAAAAACAGAAATCCCTTATTTACATACATATTCAGACCCTTTGCTATGAGACTCAAAATTGAGCTCCGGTGCATCCTGTTTCCATTGATCATCCTTGAGATGTTTCTACAACTGGATTGTATTCCACCTGTGTTAAATATAATTGATTGGACATGATTTGGAAAGGCACACATATCTACAGTGGCTTGCGAAAGGATTCGCTCCCCTTGTTATTTTTCCTATTTTGTTGCCTTACAACTTGGAATTAAAATGGATTTTGGGGGGTTGTATCATTTGATTTACACAACGTGCCTACCACTTTGAAGATGCAAAATATTTTTAATTGTGAAACAGACAGGAAGTAAGACAAAGAAAACTGAACTTGAGCGTGCGTAACTATTCACCCCCCAAAAGTCAATACTTTGTAGAGACACCTTTTGCAGCAATTACAGCTGCAGGTCTCTTGGGGTATGTCTCTATAAGCTTGGCACATCTAGACACTGGGATTTCTGACCATTCTTCAAGGCAAAACTGCTCCAGTTCCTTTAAGTCGGATGGGTTCCGCTGGTGTACAGTAATCTTTAAGTCATACCGCAGATTCTCTATTGGATGGAGGTCTGGTCTATGACTAGGCCATTACAAGACATTTAAATGTTTCCCCTTAAACACCTCGAGTGTTGCTTTAGCAGTATGCTTAGGGTCATTGTCCTGCTGGAAGGTGAACCTCCGTCCCAGTCTCAAGATGCCAGATGTCATTATGGGGTATTGTGTTGTCTTTATGGGGGTATTGTGATGTCATTATGGGGTATTGTGATGTCATTATGGGGTATTGTGATGTCATTATGGGGTATTGTGTTGTCATTATGGGGGTATTGTGATGTCATTATGGGTTATTGTGTTGTCATTATGGGGGTATTGTGATGTCATTATGGGGTATTGTGTGTAGATTGAGGGGTAAAAAAAACAATTTAGAATAAGGCTGTAAGGTAACAAAATGTAGAAAAAGTCAAGGGGTCTGAATACTTTCAAAATGCCCCGTGTATCTGAAAATATGTCATGATATCAAAATGCCCCGTGTATCTGAAATATGTCATGATATCAAAATGCCCTGTGTATCTGAAAATATGTCATGATATCAAAATGCCCCGTGTATCTGAAAATATGTCATGATATCAAAATGCCCTGTGTATCTGAAAATATGTCATGATATCAAAATGCCCCGTGTATCTGAAAATATGTCATGATATCAAAATGCCCCGTGTATCTGAAAATATGTCATGATATCAAAATGCCCCGTGTATCTGAAAATATGTCATGAGAAAATATCAAATGTGATTGGACAAAAGTCCAATCAGTGTAAAAAAAGATGAGAATTGGGCTGCTGAACGCAGACTGTTGTATACTTCCCAGGTCGCCATATCTCTGCTGCGGAGGCCCTGAAACTGGGGATCCTAGATCAGGTTACCGATAACAACGTTGTGGACCAGGCCGTGGAGTTCGTCCGGAGAGTTGCAGGTAGGAGTTGCTGACATGATGATGATTCGGGAATAACGGATGTAATTGTAATCCGTTACTAGCTAAAATATTGTGATCATGTCATTTTGAAAAACTAGATCACTTCTTGGATTACTTTTAAATTCATATAGGATATGCGGAAAAATACATTGACACCTTTTCTGTTTTCTATTAGTGACCTTTTCACAGCTAAAACCATTTAGGAAAATAGATCAATGTTTGATAGTCAGATGTGATGTGTTATTTAGAAGGGGGTGAGAAACTCCCCAAATACAGGTGTGCCAAGCTTGTAGCGTCATACCCAAGACGACTCGAAGGTGTAGTCGCTGCCAGAGATGCTTCAATAGAGTGTGATGTGGAGCTTTAGAATAGGAGAGAGACATGTTGAGTTGATGTGAAGCTTTAGAATAGGAGAGAGACGTGTTGATGTGAAGCTTTAGAATAGGAGAGAGACATGTTGATGTGAAGCTTTAGAATAGGAGAGAGACGTGTTGATGTGAAGCTTTAGAATAGGAGAGAGACATGTTGATGTGAAGCTTTAGAATAGGAGAGAGACGTGTTGATGTGAAGCTTTAGAATAGGAGAGAGACATGTTGATGTGAAGCTTTAGAATAGGAGAGAGACGTGTTGATGTGAAGCTTTAGAATAGGAGAGAGACGTGTTGATGTGAAGCTTTAGAATAGGAGAGAGACGTGTTGATGTGAAGCTTTAGAATAGGAGAGAGACATGTTGATGTGAAGATGATTGTCCAGCTTTTGACAGGAAGTCATCAACGAGAGAGGCAGAGGCTCAATGTAACCTGATGGTATCTGGTGGCAGTTTCACACACACACACACACGCACACACACGTTTGATTTATTTTCCTCCATTAAGCTGTGTGATTCCTCCCTGTCTGAGAGGAGAGATTAACAGTAGCTAGTCCTGACATCTGTCTACACAACCAGCCTTTACCCTCTGAACAACCCAATCGCACGTTCACGTCACAGACCAACCATTTACAGATTAAGTGCAGGAGTAATTCCACCCAAATGTGCACTAGATTCAGAGTGGCCTTCGGATGATATTTGATTGTGTGCAGTGTTACACCAAAACAACATTCTTTAGTGGTGCTCTGAGTAATACTCTCTGACATGTTCAGAGAACCAAGCTGTTAGAGGATGACAGAGAACCAGGCTGTTATGGGATGACATGTTCAGAGAACCAGGCTGTTAGAGGATGACAGAGAACCAGGCTGTTAGAGGATGACAGAGAACCAGGCTGTTAGAGGATGACCAGGCTGTTAGAGGATGACATGTTCAGAGAACCAGGCTGTTAGAGGATGACATGTTCAGAGAACCAGGCTGTTCAGAGAACCAGGCTGTTAGAGGATGACATGTTCAGAGAACCAGGCTGTTAGAGGATGACAGAGAACCAGGCTGTTAGGGGATGACAGAGAACCAGGCTATTAGGGGATGACAGAGAACCAGGCTGTTAGAGGATGACAGAGAACCAGGCTGTTAGAGGATGACATGTTCAGAGAACCAGGCTGTTAGGATGACATGTTCAGAGAACCAGGCTGTTAGGGGATGACATGTTCAGAGAACCAGGCTGTTATGGGATGACATGTTCAGAGAACCAGGCTGTTAGAGGATGACAGAGAACCAGGCTGTTAGAGGATGACAGAGAACCAGGCTGTGAGAGGATGACATGTTCAGAGAACCAGGCTGTTAGAGGATGACATGTTCAGAGAACCAGGCTGTTAGAGGATGACATGTTCAGAGAACCAGGCTGTTAGAGGATGACAGAGAACCAGGCTGTTAGAGGATGACATGTTCAGAGAACCAGGCTGTTCAGAGAACCAGGCTGTTAGAGGATGACATGTTCAGAGAACCAGGCTGTTAGAGGATGACATGTTCAGAGAACCAGGCTGTTAGAGGATGACATGTTCAGAGAACCAGGCTGTTAGAGGATGACAGAGAACCAGGCTGTTAGAGGATGACATGTTCAGAGAACCAGGCTGTTAGAGGATGACAGAGAACCAGGCTGTTAGAGGATGACAGAGAACCAGGCTGTTAGAGGATGACAGAGAACCAGGCTGTTAGAGGATGACAGAGAACCAGGCTGTGAGAGGATGACATGTTCAGAGAACCAGGCTGTTAGAGGATGACATGTTCAGAGAACCAGGCTGTTCAGAGAACCAGGCTGTTAGAGGATGACATGTTCAGAGAACCAGGCTGTTAGAGGATGACAGAGAACCAGGCTGTTAGAGGATGACATGTTCAGAGAACCAGGCTGTTAGAGGATGACAGAGAACCAGGCTGTTTGACATGTTCAGAGAACCAGGCTGTTAGAGGATGACAGAGAACCAGGCTGTTAGAGGATGACATGTTCAGAGAACCAGGCTGTTAGAGGATGACAGAGAACCAGGCTGTTAGAGGATGACATGTTCAGAGAACCAGGCTGTTAGAGGATGACATGTTCAGAGAACCAGGCTGTTAGGGGATGACATGTTCAGAGAACCAGGCTGTTAGAGGATGACAGAGAACCAGGCTGTGAGAGGATGACATGTTCAGAGAACCAGGCTGTTAGAGGATGACATGTTCAGAGAACCAGGCTGTTAAAGGATGACATGTTCAGAGAACCAGGCTGTTAGAGGATGACATGTTCAGAGAACCAGGCTGTTCAGAGAACCAGGCTGTTAGAGGATGACATTTTCAGAGAACCAGGCTGTTAGAGGATGACATGTTCAGAGAACCAGGCTGTTAGAGGATGACAGAGAACCAGGCTGTTAGAGGATGACAGAGAACCAGGCTGTTAGAGGATGACAGAGAACCAGGCTGTGAGAGGATGACATGTTCAGAGAACCAGGCTGTTAGAGGATGACAGAGAACCAGGCTGTTAGAGGATGACATGTTCAGAGAACCAGGCTGTTAGGATGACATGTTCAGAGAACCAAGCTGTTAGAGGATGACATGTTCAGAGAACCAGGCTGTTAGAGGATGACATGTTCAGAGAACCAGGCTGTTAGGGGATGACATGTTCAGAGAACCAGGCTGTTAGAGGATGACATGTTCAGAGAACCAGGCTGTTAGGGGATGACATGTTCAGAGAACCAGGCTGTTAGAGGATGACATGTTCAGAGAACCAGGCTGTTAGAGGATGACATGTTCAGAGAACCAGGCTGTTAGGGGATGACAGAGGACCAGGCTGTTAGAGGATGACAGAGGACCAGGCTGTTAGAGGATGACAGAGAACCAGGCTGTTAGAGGATGACAGAGAACCAGGCTGTTAGAGGATGACAGAGAACCAGGCTGTTAGAGGATGACATGTTCAGAGAACCAGGCTGTTAGAGGATGACAGAGAACCAGGCTGTTAGAGGGTGACATGTTCAGAGAACCAGGCTGTTAGAGGATGACCAGGCTGTTAGAGGATGACATGTTCAGAGAACCAGGCTGTTAGAGGATGACCAGGCTGTTAGAGGATGACATGTTCAGAGAACCAGGCTGTTAGATGATGACCAGGCTGTTAGAGGATGACATGTTCAGAGAACCAGGCTGTTAGAGGTTGACATGTTCAGAGAACCAGGCTGTTAGAGGATGACATGTTCAGAGAACCAGGCTGTTAGAGGATGACAGAGAACCAGGCTGTTAGAGGATGACATGTTCAGAGAACCAGGCTGTTAGAGGATGACATGTTCAGAGAACCAGGCTGTTAGGGGATGACATGTTCAGAGAACCAGGCTGTTAGAGGATGACAGAGAACCAGGCTGTGAGAGGATGACATGTTCAGAGAACCAGGCTGTTAGAGGATGACATGTTCAGAGAACCAGGCTGTTAAAGGATGACATGTTCAGAGAACCAGGCTGTTAGAGGATGACATTTTCAGAGAACCAGGCTGTTAGAGGATGACATGTTCAGAGAACCAGGCTGTTAGAGGATGACATGTTCAGAGAACCAGGCTGTTAGAGGATGACAGAGAACCAGGCTGTTATGGGATGACATGTTCAGAGAACCAGGCTGTTAGAGGATGACAGAGAACCAGGCTGTTAGAGGATGACATGTTCAGAGAACCAAGCTGTTAGAGGATGACATGTTCAGAGAACCAGGCTGTTAGGGGATGACATGTTCAGAGAACCAGGCTGTTAGAGGATGACAGAGAACCAGGCTGTTATGGGATGACATGTTCAGAGAACCAGGCTGTTAGATGATGACCAGGCTGTTAGAGGATGACATGTTCAGAGAACCAGGCTGTTAGATGATGACCAGGCTGTTAGAGGATGACATGTTCAGAGAACCAGGCTGTTAGAGGATGACAGAGACCCAGGCTGTTAGAGGATGACCAGGCTGTTAGAGGATGACATGTTCAGAGAACCAGGCTGTTAGGGGATGACAGAGACCCAGGCTGTTAGAGGATGACCAGGCTGTTAGAGGATGACATGTTCAGAGAACCAGGCTGTTAGAGGATGACATGTTCAGAGAACCAGGCTGTTAGAGGATGACATGTTCAGAGAACCAGGCTGTTAGAGGATGACAGAGAACCAGGCTGTTAGAGGATGACATGTTCAGAGAACCAGGCTGTTAGAGGATGACATGTTCAGAGAACCAGGCTGTTAGGGGATGACAGAGACCAGGCTGTTAGGGGATGACAGAGAACCAGGCTATTAGGGGATGACAGAGAACCAGGCTGTTAGAGGATGACAGAGAACCAGGCTGTTAGAGGATGACATGTTCAGAGAACCAGGCTGTTAGGATGACATGTTCAGAGAACCAGGCTGTTAGGGGATGACATGTTCAGAGAACCAGGCTGTTATGGGATGACATGTTCAGAGAACCAGGCTGTTAGAGGATGACAGAGAACCAGGCTGTTAGAGGATGACAGAGAACCAGGCTGTGAGAGGATGACATGTTCAGAGAACCAGGCTGTTAGAGGATGACATGTTCAGAGAACCAGGCTGTTAGAGGATGACATGTTCAGAGAACCAGGCTGTTAGAGGATGACATGTTCAGAGAACCAGGCTGTTAGAGGATGACATATTCAGAGAACCAGGCTGTTAGAGGATGACATGTTCAGAGAACCAGGCTGTTAGAGGATGACAGAGAACCAGGCTGTTAGAGGGTGACATGTTCAGAGAACCAGGCTGTTAGAGGATGACATGTTCAGAGAACCAGGCTGTTAGAGGATGACAGAGAACCAGGCTGTTAGAGGATGACAGAGAACCAGGCTGTTAGAGGATGACAGAGAACCAGGCTGTTAGAGGATGACATGTTCAGAGAACCAGGCTGTTAGGATGACATGTTCAGAGAACCAGGCTGTTAGGGGATGACATGTTCAGAGAACCATGCTGTTATGGGATGACATGTTCAGAGAACCAGGCTGTTAGAGGATGACAGAGAACCAGGCTGTTAGAGGATGACAGAGAACCAGGCTGTGAGAGGATGACATGTTCAGAGAACCAGGCTGTTAGAGGATGACAGAGAACCAGGCTGTTAGAGGATGACAGAGAACCAGGCTGTTAGAGGATGACAGAGAACCAGGCTGTTAGAGGATGACATGTTCAGAGAACCAGGCTGTTAGAGGATGACATATTCAGAGAACCAGGCTGTTAGAGGATGACATGTTCAGAGAACCAGGCTGTTAGAGGATGACAGAGAACCAGGCTGTTAGAGGGTGACATGTTCAGAGAACCAGGCTGTTAGAGGATGACATGTTCAGAGAACCAGGCTGTTAGAGGATGACAGAGAACCAGGCTGTTAGAGGATGACAGAGAACCAGGCTGTTAGAGGATGACAGAGAACCAGGCTGTTAGAGGATGACATGTTCAGAGAACCAGGCTGTTAGGATGACATGTTCAGAGAACCAGGCTGTTAGGGGATGACATGTTCAGAGAACCATGCTGTTATGGGATGACATGTTCAGAGAACCAGGCTGTTAGAGGATGACAGAGAACCAGGCTGTTAGAGGATGACATGTTCAGAGAACCAGGCTGTTAGAGGATGACATGTTCAGAGAACCAGGCTGTTAGAGGATGACATATTCAGAGAACCAGGCTGTTAGAGGATGACATGTTCAGAGAACCAGGCTGTTAGAGGATGACAGAGAACCAGGCTGTTAGAGGGTGAGATGTTCAGAGAACCAGGCTGTTAGAGGATGACATGTTCAGAGAACCAGGCTGTTAGAGGATGACAGAGAACCAGGCTGTTAGAGGATGACAGAGAACCAGGCTGTTAGAGGATGACAGAGAACCAGGCTGTTAGAGGATGACATGTTCAGAGAACCAGGCTGTTAGGATGACATGTTCAGAGAACCAGGCTGTTAGGGGATGACATGTTCAGAGAACCATGCTGTTATGGGATGACATGTTCAGAGAACCAGGCTGTTAGAGGATGACAGAGAACCAGGCTGTTAGAGGATGACAGAGAACCAGGCTGTGAGAGGATGACATGTTCAGAGAACCAGGCTGTTAGAGGATGACATGTTCAGAGAACCAGGCTGTTAGAGGATGACATGTTCAGAGAACCAGGCTGTTCAGAGAACCAGGCTGTTAGAGGATGACATGTTCAGAGAACCAGGCTGTTAGAGGATGACATGTTCAGAGAACCAGGCTGTTAGAGGATGACATGTTCAGAGAACCAGGCTGTTAGAGGATGACAGAGAACCAGGCTGTTAGAGGATGACATATTCAGAGAACCAGGCTGTTAGAGGATGACATGTTCAGAGAACCAGGCTGTTAGAGGATGACATGTTCAGAGAACCAGGCTGTTAGAGGATGACATGTTCAGAGAACCAGGCTGTTAGAGGATGACAGAGAACCAGGCTGTTAGAGGATGACATGTTCAGAGAACCAGGCTGTTAGAGGATGACATGTTCAGAGAACCAGGCTGTTAGAGGATGACAGAGAACCAGGCTGTTAGAGGATGACAGAGAACCAGGCTGTGAGAGGATGACATGTTCAGAGAACCAGGCTGTTAGAGGATGACATGTTCAGAGAACCAGGCTGTTAGAGGATGACATGTTCAGAGAACCAGGCTGTTAGAGGATGACATGTTCAGAGAACCAGGCTGTTAGAGGATGACAGAGAACCAGGCTGTTATGGGATGACATGTTCAGAGAACCAGGCTGTTAGAGGATGACATGTTCAGAGAACCAGGCTGTTAGGGGATGACAGAGAACCAGGCTGTTAGAGGATGACCAGGCTGTTAGAGGATGACATGTTCAGAGAACCAGGCTGTTAGAGGATGACATGTTCAGAGAACCAGGCTGTTAGATGATGACCAGTCTGTTAGAGGATGACATGTTCAGAGAACCAGGCTGTTAGAGGATGACATGTTCAGAGAACCAGGCTGTTAGAGGATGACATGTTCAGAGAACCAGGCTGTTAGAGGATGACAGAGAACCAGGCTGTTAGAGGATGACATGTTCAGAGAACCAGGCTGTTAGAGGATGACATGTTCAGAGAACCAGGCTGTTAGGGGATGACATGTTCAGAGAACCAGGCTGTTAGAGGATGACAGAGAACCAGGCTGTGAGAGGATGACATGTTCAGAGAACCAGGCTGTTAGAGGATGACATGTTCAGAGAACCAGGCTGTTAAAGGATGACAGAGAACCAGGCTGTGAGAGGATGACACGTTCAGAGAACCAGGCGGGTAGAGGATGACATGTTCAGAGAACCAGGCTGTTCAGAGAACCAGGCTGTTAGAGGATGACATGTTCAGAGAACCAGGCTGTTAGAGGATGACATGTTCAGAGAACCAGGCTGTTAGAGGATGACATGTTCAGAGAACCAGGCTGTTAGAGGATGACATGTTCAGAGAACCAGGCTGTTAGAGGATGACAGAGAACCAGGCTGTTATGGGATGACATGTTCAGAGAACCAGGCTGTTAGAGGATGACAGAGAACCAGGCTGTTATGGGATGACATGTTCAGAGAACCAGGCTGTTAGAGGATGACATGTTCAGAGAACCAGGCTGTTAGGGGATGACAGAGAACCAGGCTGTTAGAGGATGACCAGGCTGTTAGAGGATGACAGAGAACCAGGCTGTTAGAGGATGACATGTTCAGAGAACCAGGCTGGTAGAGGATGACATGTTCAGAGAACCAGGCTGTTAGAGGATGATATGTTCAGAGAACCAGGCTGTTAGAGGATGACAGAGAACCAGGCTGTTATGGGATGACATGTTCAGAGAACCAGGCTGGTAGAGGATGACATGTTCAGAGAACCAGGCTGTTAGAGGATGACAGAGAACCAGGCTGGTAGAGGATGACATGTTCAGAGAACCAGGCTGGTAGAGGATGACATGTTCAGAGAACCAGGCTGTTAGAGGATGACATGTTCAGAGAACCAGGCTGTTAGGGGATGACAGAGAACCAGGCTGTTAGAGGATGACCAGGCTGTTAGAGGTTGACATGTTCAGAGAACCAGGCTGGTAGAGGATGACATGTTCAGAGAACCAGGCTGTTAGAGGATGACATGTTCAGAGAACCAGGCTGTTAGAGGATGACAGAGAACCAGGCTGTTAGAGGATGACATGTTCAGAGAACCAGGCTGTTAGAGGATGACATGTTCAGAGAACCAGGCTGTTAGAGGATGACATATTCAGAGAACCAGGCTGTTAGAGGATGACATGTTCAGAGAACCAGGCTGTTAGAGGATGACAGAGAACCAGGCTGTTAGAGGGTGACATGTTCAGAGAACCAGGCTGTTAGAGGATGACATGTTCAGAGAACCAGGCTGTTAGAGGATGACAGAGAACCAGGCTGTTAGAGGATGACATGTTCAGAGAACCAGGCTGTTAGAGGATGACAGAGAACCAGGCTGTTAGAGGATGACATGTTCAGAGAACCAGGCTGTTAGGATGACATGTTCAGAGAACCAGGCTGTTAGGGGATGACCAGGCTGTTCAGAGAACCAGGCTGTTATGGGATGACATGTTCAGAGAACCAGGCTGTTAGAGGATGACAGAGAACCAGGCTGTTAGAGGATGACAGAGAACCAGGCTGTGAGAGGATGACATGTTCAGAGAACCAGGCTGTTAGAGGATGACATGTTCAGAGAACCAGGCTGTTAGAGGATGACATGTTCAGAGAACCAGGCTGTTCAGAGAACCAGGCTGTTAGAGGATGACATGTTCAGAGAACCAGGCTGTTAGAGGATGACATGTTCAGAGAACCAGGCTGTTAGAGGATGACATGTTCAGAGAACCAGGCTGTTAGAGGATGACAGAGAACCAGGCTGTTAGAGGATGACATGTTCAGAGAACCAGGCTGTTAGAGGATGACATGTTCAGAGAACCAGGCTGTTAGAGGATGACATATTCAGAGAACCAGGCTGTTAGAGGATGACATGTTCAGAGAACCAGGCTGTTAGAGGATGACAGAGAACCAGGCTGTTAGAGGGTGACATGTTCAGAGAACCAGGCTGTTAGAGGATGACATGTTCAGAGAACCAGGCTGTTAGAGGATGACAGAGAACCAGGCTGTTAGAGGATGACAGAGAACCAGGCTGTGAGAGGATGACATGTTCAGAGAACCAGGCTGTTAGAGGATGACACGTTCAGAGAACCAGGCGGGTAGAGGATGACATGTTCAGAGAACCAGGCTGTTAGAGGATGACATGTTCAGAGAACCAGGCTGTTAGAGGATGACAGAGAACCAGGCTGTTATGGGATGACATGTTCAGAGAACCAGGCTGTTAGGGGATGACAGAGAACCAGGCTGTAAGAGGATGACCAGGCTGTTAGAGGATGACATGTTCAGAGAACCAGGCTGTTAGAGGATGACATGTTCAGAGAACCAGGCTGTTAGAGGATGACAGAGAACCAGGCTGTTATGGGATGACATGTTCAGAGAACCAGGCTGTTAGAGGATGACATGTTCAGAGAACCAGGCTGTTAGGGGATGACAGAGAACCAGGCTGTTAGAGGATGACCAGGCTGTTAGAGGATGACATGTTCAGAGAACCAGGCTGTTAGAGGATGACATGTTCAGAGAACCAGGCTGTTAGATGATGACCAGTCTGTTAGAGGATGACATGTTCAGAGAACCAGGCTGTTAGAGGATGACATGTTCAGAGAACCAGGCTGTTAGGGGATGACATGTTCAGAGAACCAGGCTGTTAGAGGATGACCAGGCTGTTAGAGGATGACATGTTCAGAGAACCAGGCTGTTAGGGGATGACATGTTCAGAGAACCAGGCTGTTAGAGGATGACCAGGCTGTTAGAGGATGACATGTTCAGAGAACCAGGCTGTTAAAGGATGACAGAGAACCAGGCTGTGAGAGGATGACATGTTCAGAGAACCAGGCTGTTAGAGGATGACACGTTCAGAGAACCAGGCGGGTAGAGGATGACATGTTCAGAGAACCAGGCTGTTAGAGGATGACATGTTCAGAGAACCAGGCTGTTAGAGGATGACATGTTCAGAGAACCAGGCTGTTAGAGGATGACATGTTCAGAGAACCAGGCTGTTAGAGGATGACAGAGAACCAGGCTGTTATGGGATGACATGTTCAGAGAACCAGGCTGTTAGAGGATGACAGAGAACCAGGCTGTTATGGGATGACATGTTCAGAGAACCAGGCTGTTAGAGGATGACATGTTCAGAGAACCAGGCTGTTAGGGGATGACAGAGAACCAGGCTGTTAGAGGATGACCAGGCTGTTAGAGGATGACAGAGAACCAGGCTGTTAGAGGATGACATGTTCAGAGAACCAGGCTGTTAGAGGATGACATGTTCAGAGAACCAGGCTGTTAGAGGATGATATGTTCAGAGAACCAGGCTGTTAGAGGATGACAGAGAAACCTGTTATGGGATGACATGTTCAGAGAACCAGGCTGGTAGAGGATGACATGTTCAGAGAACCAGGCTGTTAGAGGATGACAGAGAACCAGGCTGTTAGAGGATGACATGTTCAGAGAACCAGGCTGGTAGAGGATGACATGTTCAGAGAACCAGGCTGTTAGAGGATGACATGTTCAGAGAACCAGGCTGTTAGGGGATGACAGAGAACCAGGCTGTTAGAGGATGACCAGGCTGGTAGAGGATGACATGTTCAGAGAACCAGGCTGTTAGAGGATGACATGTTCAGAGAACCAGGCTGGTAGAGGATGACATGTTCAGAGAACCAGGCTGTTAGGGGATGACAGAGAACCAGGCTGTTAGGGGATGACAGAGAACCAGGCTGTTAGAGGATGACATGTTCAGAGAACCAGGCTGTTAGAGGATGACATGTTCAGAGAACCAGGCTGTTAGAGGATGACATGTTCAGAGAACCAGGCTGTTCAGAGAACCAGGCTGTTAGAGGATGACATGTTCAGAGAACCAGGCTGTTAGAGGATGACATGTTCAGAGAACCAGGCTGTTAGAGGATGACAGAGAACCAGGCTGTTAGAGGATGACATGTTCAGAGAACCAGGCTGTTAGAGGATGACAGAGAACCAGGCTGTTAGAGGATGACATGTTCAGAGAACCAGGCTGTTATGGGACTTGATCTGAGTCCCAAATGGCGCCCTTTTCCCTATGTAGTGTGCACTATGAGCACCCTTTTCCCTATGTAGTGTGCACTATGAGCACCTTTTTCCCTATGTAGTGTGCACTATGAGCACCCTTTTCCCTATGTAGTGTGCACTATGAGCACCTTTTTCCCTATGTAGTGTGCACTATGAGCACCCTTTTCCCTATGTAGTGTGCACTATGAGCACCCTTTTCCCTATGTAGTGTGCACTATGAGCACCCTTTTCCCTATGTAGTGTGCACTATGAGCACCTTTTTCCCTATGTAGTGTGCACTATGAGCACCTTTTTCCCTATGTAGTGTGCACTATGAGCACCCTTTTCCCTATGTAGTGTGCACTATGAGCACCCTTTTCCCTATGTAGTGTGCACTATGAGCACCTTTTTCCCTATGTAGTGTGCACTATGAGCACCCTTTTCCCTATGTAGTGTGCACTATGAGCACCCTTTTCCCTATGTAGTGTGCACTATGAGCACCCTTTTCCCTATGTAGTGTGCACTATGAGCACCCTATTCCCTATGTAGTGGCACTACTTTTGACACGCCACGCTTCAATGATCAAACTCCTCTGTTGCTAAATACAATAAACCCAGTCTGGGCCTCAAAGTTGCACATTAATAGGGAATAGGGATGCACACATAGTAACCATGATGACCCACTAACTGACCCAGAGCCAGAGATGAGTCTGTCCCTTTAAGGCTTGGTAACCATGATGACCCACTAACTGGCCCAGAGCCAGAGATGAGTCTGTCCCTTTAAGGCTTGGTAACCATGATGACCCACTAACTGACCCAGAGCCAGAGATGAGTCTGTCCCTTTAAGGCTTGGTAACCATGATGACCCACTAACTGGCCCAGAGCCAGAGATGAGTCTGTCCCTTTAAGGCTTGGTAACCATGATGACCCACTGACTGGCCCAGAGCCAGAGATGAGTCTGTCCCTTTAAGGCTTGGTAACCATGATGACCCACTAACTGACCCAGAGCCAGAGATGAGTCTGTCCCTTTAATGTTTGGTGGCCATGATGACCCACTGACTGGCCCAGAGCCAGAGATGAGTCTGTCCCTTTAAGGCTTGGTAACCATGATGACCCACTGACTACCCCCAGAGCCAGAGATGAGTCTGTCCCTTTAAAGTTTGGTGGCCATGATGACCCACTAACTGACCCAGAGCCAGAGATGCATCTACCTCAACAGAGCTGCTCTGATCTCATCCCACTACTGTCTCACCATGTCACTGGAGACAGGAAGAGGAATTAAGAGGCTTTTAACCGGCTTTAGATCTGGCCATCTTCTTCTCTTCACTGCTATTGTTCTCTGTTGGAGTGCTACTGAGTGGGAATCAGTAGGGTTTAGGGTGAATGCTCCTCAGTGCTACTGAGTGGGAATCAGTAGGGTTTAGGGTGAATGCTCCTCAGTGCTACTGAGTGGGAATCAGTAGGGTTTAGGGTGAATGCTCCTCAGTGCTACTGAGTGGGAATCAGTAGGGTTTAGGGTGAATGCTCCTCAGTGCTACTGAGTGGGAATCAGTAGAGTTTAGGGTGAATGCTCCTCAGTGCTACTGAGTGGGAATCAGTAGAGTTTAGGGTGAATGCTACTCAGTGCTACTGAGTGGGAATCAGTAGGGTTTAGGGTGAATGCTCCTCAGTGCTACTGAGTGGGAATCAGTAGGGTTTAGGGTGAATGCTCCTCAGTGCTACTGAGTGGGAATCAGTAGGGTTTAGGGTGAATGCTATAAATGGATATCTGAAGCACATTACTTTATCTTTGTTAATGCCTAAAGCTTGAAACTGTATGGTTGAAACTTAGTCAGGGTTTGGAATCTGATCCGTCTGTTTCAGTCCATCTCATCTGTGTGTGTGTTTCAGTCCATCTTCTCTGTGTGTGTTTCAGTCCATCTCATCTATGTGTGTTTCAGGCCATCTTATCTGTGTGTGTTTCAGGCCATCTCATCTATGTGTGTTTCAGTCCATCTTCTCTGTGTGTGTTTCAGTCCATCTCATCTATGTGTGTTTCAGGCCATCTCATCTGTGTGTGTTTCAGGCCATCTTATCTGTGTGTGTTTCAGGCCATCTCATCTATGTGTGTTTCAGTCCATCTTCTCTGTGTGTGTTTCAGGCCATCTCATCTGTGTGTGTTTCAGTCCATCTCCTCTGTGTGTTTCAGTCCATCTCCTCTGTGTGTGTTTCAGGCCATCTCCTCTGTGTGTGTTTCAGGCCAGCCCCTGGACTCCCGTCGTCTGAGCACCCTGCCCTGCCCCCCAGACGTTGACTCCCTCTTGGACAAAGCCATGGTCAAGGTCCGGCAGCGCTCCCGAGGTGCCCTGGCTCCGGTGGCCTGTGTTCAGGCTCTGATGGCGGCTGCCTCCCTACCTTACACCCAGGGTATGGAGAAGGAGAGGGACCTGCTGACCACCCTGTTCAACAGCGGCCAGGCCCGAGCTCTGCAGTATGCCTTCTTCTCCCAGAGGGTGGTGGGGAAGTGGAGTCTGCCTAGTGGGGCGAGCTGGGACAACAGCGCTGCCAGGACCATCAGCAAAGCTGCTGTTATTGGTGAGAGGGGTAACCTCTATTTCACTGAAGTCTACTCTTAAATCCAGGGTTTCAAGACTAAAGGTTTGTTATGGATGAACGCTTCTCCCTCTCTGTCCTTAGTTTGAAGATGTAATCAGGATACAGGTGGTGTTTTATACAACAGCCTTCTTCTGTGTGTTCTCTGTTCGACTCCCTCCTCATTATTTTGCAATAAATCGCCAGATTTTTCTCCACCTACTTAGCTATCATACTCTGCTTCCACCGGGCATTCCACTGATTTCAAACTCAGTCCTCCAGAAAGTTGAAAACATTAGCAACACTTGTGCAGTTCTTCGTGATATCTTTCAAAATATCCGGTTTATAAATGATTACCTACTACATACTGAGCAGCTCATGTTATAGACAGAAGTGTGCTACATGGCAGACCAATCCAAACTCATCTCTCTGCATGTTCAGCCCATCCATTATCTCAGCCAATCATGGCTAGCGGAAAGGTTCCTGCCTTTTTCTGTGGCTAAACCAGCTATGCTCGTAATTGAACATAATTTAACACGTGTATTCTTATTTACAGATGGCAGTCAAGTATGTTATTAAGGCACATGAGGGTTCACATGTTCCAGAACGCATTTCTGCCAAAAATAGCATTTTGATATAAAAACACATGTTTTACGTTGAAATGCCTCTCCTGTAAAGTAGTGACATGCGACACATCCTGAAACAAGTCAGTAATGTGTTGTATTGGAGAGTGGTACTCAGTAATGTGTTGTGTTGAAGAGTGGTACTCAGTAATGTGTTTTGTTGGAGAGTGGTACTCAGTAATGTGTTGTATTGGAGAGTGGTACTCAGTAATGTGTTGTGTTGAAGAGTGGTACTCAGTAATGTGTTTTGTTGGAGAGTGGTACTCAGTAATGTGTTGTATTGGAGAGTGGTACTCAGTAATGTGTTGTGTTGAAGAGTGGTACTCAGTAATGTGTTTTGTTGAAGAGTGGTACTCAGTAATGTGTTGTATTGGAGAGTGGTACTCAGTAATGTGTTGTGTTGAAGAGTGGTACTCAGTAATGTGTTTTGTTGGAGAGTGGTACTCAGTAATGTGTTGTATTGGAGAGTGGTACTCAGTAATGTGTTGTGTTGAAGAGTGGTACTCAGTAATGTGTTTTGTTGGAGAGTGGTACTCAGTAATGTGTTGTATTGGAGAGTGGTACATTTACATTTACATTTAAGTCATTTAGCAGACGCTCTTATCCAGAGCGACTTACAAATTGGTGCTTTCACCTTATGACATCCAGTGGAACAGCCACTTTACAATAGTGCATCTAGGTCTTTTAAGGGGGGGAGAAGGATTACTTTATCCTATCCTAGGTATTCCTTAAAGAGGTGGGGTTTCAGGTGTCTCCGGAAGGTGGTGATTGACTCCGCTGTCCTGGCGTCGTGAGGGAGTTTGTTCCACCATTGGGGGGCCAGAGCAGCGAACAGTTTTGACTGGGCTGAGCGGGAACTGTACTTCCTCAGTGGTAGGGAGGAGAGCAGGCCAGAGGTGGATGAACGCAGTGCCCTTGTTTGGGTGTAGGGCCTGATCAGAGCCTGGAGGTAGTGAGGTGCCGTTCCCTCACAGCTCCGTAGGCAAGCACCATGGTCTTGTAGCGGATGCGAGCTTCAACTGGAAGCCAGTGGAGAGAGCGGAGGAGCGGGGTGACGTGAGAGAACTTGGGAAGGTTGAACACCAGACGGGCTGCGGCGTTCTGGATGAGTTGTAGGGGTTTAATGGCACAGGCAGGAGCCCAGCCAACAGCGAGTTGCAGTAATCCAGACGGGAGATGACAAGTGCCTGGATTAGGACCTGCGCCACTTCCTGTGTGAGGCAGGGTCGTACTCTGCGGATGTTGTAGAGCATGAACCTACAGGAACGGGCCACCGCCTTGATGTTATTTGAGAACGACAGGGTGTTGTCCAGGATCACGCCAAGGTTCTTAGCGCTCTGGGACGAGGACACAATGGAGTTGTCAACCGTGATGGCGAGATCATGGAACGGGCAGTCCTTCCCCGGGAGGAAGAGCAGCTCCGTCTTGCCGAGGTTCAGCTTGAGGTGATGATCCGTCATCCACACTGATATGTCTGCCAGACATGCAGAGATGCGATTCGCCACCTGGTCGTCAGAAGGGGGAAAGGAGAAGATTAATTGTGTGTCGTCTGCATAGCAATGATAGGAGAGACCATGTGAGGTTATGACAGAGCCAAGTGACTTGGTGTATAGTGAGAATAGGAGAGGGCCTAGAACAGAGCCCTGGGGACACCAGTGGTGAGAGCACGTGGTGAGAGACGGATTCTAGCCACGCCACCTGGTAGGAGCGACCTGTCAGGTAGGACGCAATCCAAGCGTGGGCCGCGCCGGAGATGCCCAACTCGGAGAGGGTGGAGAGGAGGATCTGATGGTTCACAGTATCGAAGGCAGCCGATAGGTCTAGAAGGATGAGAGCAGAGGAGAGAGAGTTAGCTTTAGCAGTGCGGAGCGCCTCCGTGATACAGAGAAGAGCAGTCTCAGTTGAATGACTAGTCTTGAAACCTGACTGATTTGGATCAAGAAGGTCATTCTGAGAGAGATAAGCGGGAGAGCTGGCCAAGGACGGCACGTTCAAGAGTTTTGGAGAGAAAAGAAAGAAGGGATACTGGTCTGTAGTTGTTGACATCGGAGGGATCGAGTGTAGGTTTTTCAGAAGGGGTGCAACTCTCGCTCTCTTGAAGACGGGAGGGACGTAGCCAGCGGTCAGGGATGAGTTGATGAGCGAGGTGAGGTAAGGGAGAAGGTCACCGGAGATGGTCTGGAGAAGAGAGGAGGGGATAGGGTCAAGCGGGCAGGTTGTTGGGCGGCCGGCCGTCACAAGACGCGAGATGTCATCTGGAGAGAGAGGGGAGAAAGAGGTCAGAGCACAGGGTAGGGCAGTGTGAGCAGAACCAGCGGTGTCGTTTGACTTAGCAAACGAGGATCGGATGTCGTCGACCTTCTTTTCAAAATGGTTGACGAAGTCATCTGCAGAGAGGGAGGAGGGGGAGGGGGAGGAGGATTCAAGAGGGAGGAGAAGGTGGCAAAGAGCTTCCTAGGGTTAGAGGCAGATGCTTGGAATTTAGAGTGGTAGAAAGTGGCTTTAGCAGCAGAGACAGAGGAGGAAAATGTAGAGAGGAGGGAGTGAAAGGATGCCAGGTCCGCAGGAGGCGGGTTTTCCTCCATTTCCGCTCGGCTGCCCGGAGCCCTGTTCTGTGAGCTCGCAATGAGTCGCCGAGCCACGGAGCGGGAGGGGAGGACCGAGCCGGCCTGGAGGATAGGGGACATAGAGAGTCAAAGGATGCAGAAAGGGAGGAGAGGAGGGTTGAGGAGGCAGAATCAGGGAGATAGGTTGGAGAAGGTTTGAGCAGAGGGAAGAGATGATAGGATGGAAGAGGAGAGAGTAGCGGGGGAGAGAGAGCGAAGGTTGGGACGGCGCGATACCATCCGAGTAGGGGCAGTGTGGGAAGTGTTGGATGAGAGCGAGAGGGAAAAGGATACAAGGTAGTGGTCGGAGACTTGGAGGGGAGTTGCAATGAGGTTAGTGGAGGAACAGCATCTAGTAAAGATGAGGTCGAGCGTATTGCCTGCCTTGTGAGTAGGGGGAAGGTGAGAGGGTGAGGTCAAAAGAGGAGAGGAGTGGAAAGAAGGAGGCAGAGAGGAATGAGTCAAAGGTAGACGTGGGGAGGTTAAAGTCGCCCAGAACTGTGAGAGGTGAGCCGTCCTCAGGAAAGGAGCTTATCAAGGCATCAAGCTCATTGATGAACTCTCCGAGGGAACCTGGAGGGCGATAAATGATAAGGATGTTAAGCTTGAAAGGGCTGGTAACTGTGACAGCATGGAATTCAAAGGAGGCGATAGACAGATGGGTAAGGGGAGAAAGAGAGAATGACCACTTGGGAGAGATGAGGATCCCGGTGCCACCACCCCGTGACCAGGAGCTCTCGGGGTGTGCGAGAGCACGTGGGCGGACGAAGAGAGAGCAGTAGGAGTAGCGGTGTTGTCTGTGGTGATCCATGTTTCCGTCAGAGCCAAGAAGTCGAGGGACTGGAGGGAGACATAGGCTGAGATGAACTCTGCCTTGTTGGCCGCAGATCGGCAGTTCCAGAGGCTACCGGAGACCTGGAACTCCACGTGGGTCGTGCGCGCTGGGACCACCAGATTAGGTGGCTGCGGCCATGCGGTGTGGAGCGTTTGTATGGTCTGTGCAGAGAGGAGAGAACAGGGATAGACAGACACATAGTTGACAGGCTAGAGAAGAGGCTACGCTAATGCAGAGGAGATTGGAATGACAAGTGGACTACACGTCTCGAATGTTCAGAAAGTTAAGCTTTACGTAGCAAGAATCTAATTGACTAAAATGATTAAAATGATAGAGTACTGCTGGGGTAGGCTAGCTGCGTTGTTGACACTACCCTAATCAAGTCGTACCGTTGAGTGTGAAGTTTCTACAATGCTGCTTATCGGGAGCTAGCTGGCTAGCTAGCAGTGTTGGTTACGTTACGTTACGTTAGGAGAACGACAATAGCTGGCTAGCTAACCTAGAAAATCGCTCTAGACTACACAATTATCTTTGAAACAAAGACGGCTATGTAGCTAGCTATGTAGCTAGCTACGATCAAACAAATCACACCGTTGGGACTGTAATGAAATGAAGTGAAAAAGTGATACTACCTGTGGAGCGACGCGGAATGCGACCGGAATGCGAAAGTTCTATTCAGTAGACGTTGGCTGGCTATTGGCTAGCTAGGAGTGTCTCCTACGTTAAGGACGACAAAATAGCTGGCTAGCTAACCTCGGTGAATTAAGATAATCACTCTAAGACTACACACTCTAAACTACACAATTATCTTGGATACGAAGACAGCAAAGACAACTATGTAGCTATCTAATACTACACTAATCAAGTCGTTCGGTTGAGTGTGATAGTTACTACAGTGCTACGGTAGCCGGTGAACGTATGCTAGCTGGCTAGCTGCTAGGCAGATAGGAGGGCGACGAAATACGATAATAACGCAATTATCACTCTAAGACTCCACACTCTAAGCTACACAATTATCTTGGATACGAAGACAGCAAAGACAACTATGTAGCTAGCTATGTAGCTAGCTAACACTACACTAATCAAGTCGTTCAGTTGAGTGTGATAGTTACTACAGTGCTACGGTAGCCGGTGAACGTATGCTAGCAGGCTAGCTGCTAGGCAGATAGGAGGGCGACGAAATACGATAATAACGCAATTATCACTCTAAGACTCCACACTCTAAGCTACACAATTATCTTGGATACGAAGACAGCAAAGACAACTATGTAGCTAGCTATGTAGCTAGCTAACACTACACTAATCAAGACGTTCAGTTGAGTGTGATAGTACTACAGTGCTACGGTAGACGGTGAACGTGTTGGACAGATAGGAGACGACAGATAGGAGACGACGAAATACGATAATTACGCAATTATCTTTGATACAACGACGACTATGTAGCTAGCTAAGAGGAAATTGCTAAGATTAGACAAATCAGACCGTTGTACTATAATGAAATGTAATGAAATGTAATGAAAAAGTTATACAACCTGCAGACCGAAGCACGGATGCGACCAGATCGCTCCAACCCGGAAGTCTGACAGTAATGTGTTGTGTTGAAGAGTGGTACTCAGTAATGTGTTTTGTTGGAGAGTGGTACTCAGTAATGTGTTGTATTGGAGAGTGGTACTCAGTAATGTGTTGTATTGGAGAGTGGTACTCAGTAATGTGTTGTATTGGAGAGTGGTACTCCGTAATGTGTTGTATTGGAGAGTGGTACTCAGTAATGTGTTGTATTGGAGAATGGTACTCAGTAATGTGTTGTATTGGAGAGTGGTACTCAGTAATGTGTTGTATTGGAGAGTGGTACTCAGTAATGTGTTGTATTGGAGAGTGGTACTCAGTAATGTGTTGTATTGGAGAGTGGTACTCAGTAATGTGTTGTATTGGAGAGTGGTACTCAGTAATGTGTTGTGTTGGAGAGTGGTACTCAGTAATGTGTTGTATTGGAGAGTGGTACTCAGTAATGTGTTGTATTGGAGAATGGTACTCAGTAATGTGTTTTGTTGGAGAGTGGTACTCAGTGATGTGTTGTGTTGGAGAGTGGTACTCAGTAATGTGTTGTATTGGAGAGTGGTACTCAGTAATGTGTTGTATTGGAGAGTGGTACTCAGTAATGTGTTGAGAGTGGTACTCAGTAATGTGTTGTATTGGAGAGTGGTACTTAGCAATGTATTGTATTGGAAAGTGGTACTCAGTAATGTGTTGCATTGGAGAGTGGTACTCAGTAATGTGTTGTGTTGGAGAGTGGTACTCAGTAATGTGTTGTATTGGAGAGTGGTACTCAGTAATGTGTTGTATTGGAGAGTGGTACTCAGTAATGTGTTGTATTGGAGAGTGGTACTCAGTAATGTGTTGTATTGGAGAGTGGTACTCAGTAATGTGTTGTATTGGAGAGTGGTACTCAGTAATGTGTTGTATTGGAGAGTGGTACTCAGTAATTTGTTGCATTGGAGAGTGGTACTCAGTAATGTGTTGTATTGGAGAGTGGTACTCAGTAATGTGTTGCATTGGAGAGTGGTACTCAGTAATGTGTTGTATTGGAGAGTGGTACTCAGTAATGTGTTGAGAGTGGTACTCAGTAATGTGTTGTATTGGAGAGTGGTACTCAGTAATGTGTTGTATTGGAGAGTGGTACTCAGTAATGTGTTGCATTGGAGAGTGGTACTCAGTAATGTGTTGCATTGGAGAGTGGTACTCAGTAATGTGTTGCATTGGAGAGTGGTACTCAGTAATGTATTGTATTGGAGAGTGGTACTCAGTAATGTGTTGGATTGGAGAGTGGTACTCAGTAATGTGTTGTATTGGAGAGTGGTACTCAGTAATGTGTTGTATTGGAGAGTGGTACTCAGTAATGTGTTGTATTGGAGAGTGGTACTCAGTAATGTGTTGTATTGGAGAGTGGTACTCAGTAATGTGTTGTATTGGAGAGTGGTACTCAGTAATGTGTTGTGTTGGATTTGCCTCAAAAATACCACTTTGTATTCAGGAGAAAAAGTTAATTGCTTTGCCACATAGTTTGCAGTTTTACTTTGGTGCCTTGTTGCAAACAGGAGGCATGTTTTGAAATATATTTTATTCTGTACAGGCTTCTTTCTTTTCACTCTGTCAGTTAGGTTGGTATTGTGGAGTAACTACAATGTTGTTGATCCATCCTCAGTTTCCTCCTATCACAGCCATTAAACTCTGTCATTTAGGTTGTGGAGTAACTACAATGTTGTTGATTCATCCTCAGTTTCCTCCTATCACAGCCATTAAACTCTGTCAGTTAGGTTAGTATTGTGGAGTAACTACAACGTTGTTGATTCATCCTCAGTTTCCTCCTATCACAGCCATTAAACTCTGTCATTTAGGTTGTGGAGTAACTACCATGTTGTTGATCCATCCTCAGTTTCCTCCTATCACAGCCATTAAACTCTGTCATTTAGGTTGTGGAGTAACTACAATGTTGTTGATCCATCCTCAGTTTCCTCCTATCACAGCCATTAAACTCTGTAACTGTTTTAAAGTCACCATTGGCCTCATGGTGAAAATCCCTGAGTGGTTTCCTTCCTCTCCGGCAACTGAGTTAGGAAGAACGCCAGTATCTTTGTAGTGACTGGGTGTAGATATACACCATCCGAAATGTAATCAAAGCTGCCCCATGCTCAAAGGGATATTCAAGGTCTGCCTTTCATTTTTTACCCATCTACCAATAGGTGCCCTTCTTTGTGAGTCATTGGAAAACCTCCCTGGTCTTTGTGGTTGGAAAACCTCCCTGGTCTTTGTGGTTGGAAAACCTCCCTGGTCTTTGTGGTTGAATATGTGTTTGAAATTCCCTGCTTGACTGAGGGACCTTACAGATAATTATATGTGTGGGGTACAGAGATGAGGGACCTTACAGATCATTATATGTGTGGGGTACAGAGATGAGGGACCTTACAGATCATTATATGTGTGGGGTACAGAGATGAGGGACCTTACAGATCATTATATGTGTGGGGTACAGAGATGAGGGCCCTTACAGATCATTATATGTGTGGGGTACAGAGATGAGGGACCTTACAGATCATTATATGTGTGGGGTACAGAGATGAGGGACCTTATAGATCATTATATGTGTGGGGTACAGAGATGAGGGACCTTATAGATAATTATATGTGTGGGGTACAGAGATGAGGGACCTTATAGATCATTATATGTGTGGGGTATAGAGATGAGGGACCTTATAGATCATTATATGTGTGGGGTACAGAGATGAGGGACCTTATAGATAATTATATGTGTGGGGTACAGAGATGAGGGACCTTATAGATCATTATATGTGTGGGGTACAGAGATGAGGGACCTTATAGATAATTATATGTGTGGGGTACAGAGATGAGGGACCTTATAGATAATTATATGTGTGGGGTACAGAGATGAGGGACCTTATAGATAATTATATGTGTGGGGTACAGAGATGAGGGCCCTTATAGATCATTATATGTGTGGGGTACAGAGATGAGGTAGTCATTCAGAAATCATGTTAAACACTATTATTACACACACAGTGAGTCCATGACACTCATTATGTGCTCCTGAACTTGCCAAAACAAAGGGGTTGAATACTTACTTATTGACTCAAGACATTTAGGCTTAATTTGTTTGATTTATTTGTAAACATTTCTAAAAAAAACATAATTCCATCTTGACATTATGGGGTGTTGTGTGACAGTGATGACAAATCTCAATTGAAATCCATTTTAAATTCAGACAAAATGTGGAAAACCCCAAAAGGGGCGTGAATACTTTGAAGGCTCTGTAAGTCCTCGTGTCCTTTGTCTCCAGGTCTGGGTACCATGGGGCGTGGCATCGTTGTGGCACTGGCTCTGACGGGCATCTCTGTGGTTGCCGTGGAGACCCAAGAGAAGCAGCTGGCAGAGGCCAGTCAGGCGGTTCCGGCGATGCTGCAGAGGGAGGCGGGGCGGCGAGGCTTGGCCACACCCCCAGGGGTTATCTCCTTCAGCTCTAACTTGCAGGACGTTAGTGAGGTACACCTAGTTTTGTTTCTGCATTTTATAATGTATTGTATTTATCGTGTATTGTAATTATCGTGTATTGTATTTATCGTGTATTGTAATTATCGTGTATTGTATTTATCGTGTATTGTAATTATCGTGTATTGTAATTATCGTGTATTGTAATTATCGTGTATTGTAATTATCGTGTATTGTAATTATCGTGTATTGTAATTATCGTGTATTGTAATTATATAATGTATTTTAAGGTACCAAAATAGTATATTGTGTTATCCTAGATGCATGTACTGTCTGTATATGTTAAAATGAACTCAATCAATCATTCAGGTGGAGTTGGTGATCGAGGCGGTGTTTGAGGACATGTCCCTGAAGCTGCAGGTGTTTAGGCATCTGTCCTCTGTGTGTAGACCTGGGACCCTGCTCTGCTCCAACACCTCTGGCTTGGACATCGACCAGCTAGCTGCCGTCACCCAGAGCCCTGGCCTGGTGGTGGGGATGCACTTCTTTGCTCCGGCCCACGTCATGAAGCTGCTGGAGGTGGTGTATGGTCCGCGGTCATCTCCGGAGGCGGTCGCCACGGCAATGCAGCTGGGCAAGAGGATGGGGAAAGTCAGCGTCGCCGTGGGCAACTGTCCGGGGTTTGTGGGTAACCGGATGTTGAAGCCGTACCTGGAACAGGCCAACTTCCTGTTGGAGGAAGGAGCCACGCCCCAGCAGGTGGACGAGGCGCTGGAGGAGTTTGGATTCCCCATGGGCGTGTTCCGGATGTCTGACCTATCAGGGCTGGATGTGGGCTGGAGGATCAGGAAGGAGGCGGGGCTTACAGGGCCAGGGGTGGAGTCAACCAGGACACGCCAGGGCCGACGGTACAGCCCGCTACCTGACCAGGTGTGTGAGGCAGGCCGGCTGGGCCAGAAGACGGGGAGGGGATGGTACCAGTATGACGGGCCTGGAGGCAGGGTGGCGCGGTCCGACCCCTGGGTGCACATCTTCCTGGAGGCTTACAGGTAAAGCTGTAATGATTTTAAATCTGTGTAACTGCTGATGTTAAAAAGGCTTTATAAAATAAATATGACTTGACGAATTGATGGATGGCTATATATTTACATGTTAGTCATTTAACAGACGCTGTTCTCCTGAGAGACTTACAGGAGCTATTAGGGTTAAGTGCCTTGCTCAAGGGCACATCAACATATTTTTTTCACCTAGTCAGCTCAGGGATTCGAATCGGCGACCTTTCGGGTACTGGCCGAACGATCTTAATTGCTAGGCTACCTGCCGGGTTGGTTGGTATGGATGGGTGGTTGGGTGGATGGATGGATTGTCCGTCAATCAGTCAATTAATCAATTAATGGATTGATACAGGGCGGAGCACGGCCTGGTGGCCCGGAGCATCGCCCCGGAGGAGATCCTAGAACGCTGTCTCTACGCTCTGATCAATGAAGGCTTCAACATCCTGCAGGATGCCGTGGCCGCCGGACCGGAAGACATCGACGCTATCTATGTGTTTGGGTACGGCTGGCCCCGGCACCACGGGGGACCCATGTTCCATGCAGGCCAGGTGGGATTGGGCAGGATCCTGGAGAGGCTGCAGCACCACCACCACAACCACCCTGACGTGCCTCATCTGAAGCCCAGTACGCTGCTGCGGAGGCTGGTCGCAGTGGGAAGTCCTCCGGTCCAGAAGTGGAGAGAGTTCATCAACAAAGAAAGAGTCCACAGTCAGCTCTGAGATGCCCCAGTCTCACCTGTCAATGCAACCCTGTGATTTAATAATAAAGTCTCACATTAGAGATACGCCCAGGGATTTCTCGGGGGATTTCTCGGGGGATTTATAGTGTGATTTCTCGGGGGATTTCTAGGGTGATTTCTTGGGTGATTTCTTGGGGGATTTCTTGGGGATTTCTAGGGTGATTTCTAGGGTGATTTCTAGTGTGATTTCTCGGGTATCAGTGCCTTCCCCACCATCAGCATGTGTGCCAAGTATCTTAGGAAATGTGATCTACTGTAAGAAATACATTTTCGGTAATACATTTTCTCATGCTTTCAAAATAATACCTACTGACACGTTTATGGAGGGTTGGTTTTGTATTGTGTTTAATTGGGGCTTAATATTTGACTAGATTTAGCTGAACAGAGAATTGGGTATTTTGACAAGTCATACTCATAACTTAATAGTGTTTTCCACATCAGTGGGGTTTAGCCTTTGGCTGTTGGCATTTCATTCACCCTCCTGTCAAAATTAATTAACCATTATTCTGCCTTTACCGGGGTGGAGAGAGGTCCTGATGCAGACTGAATCTGCAACCAGGCCTTTGTCTCTTAGCCGTGGAGAACCAGCCTGATCTGATCGCTGGCTCAATTCAATCAAAACCTGTGTTTGCTCTTTTTTCCAATGGTCAAATGAACTCACAGACTGGTCACTGTGTAAAAACCTACAACTACTACCAGGGCGACCCCACCCCCCAACAGGTATGCTTTCACGTTACAGAATTAGAAGTGTGTGGGATGAATATTGTAAATAAAGACATTGCTATGGCTGGTTTAAATGAATCCCAGCCATCACTTCTATTTATGGTTTGTTGCTATTAGGTGTTTTTTTAGGTAGATTGTTTCCGTGGGTTATGAAAACCAGATGTTTAGGGAAATAACATTTATGAATAAATACAAAACATATGCCTTTCCAAATGTAGACATACAGTACATTCAGAAAGTATTCAGACCCCTTGACTTTTCACACATTTTGTAACGTCACAGCCTTATTCTAAAATGAATTAAATACAAAATCTGACAAAGGCAAAAACAGGTTTTTAGAAATCTTTGCAAATGTATTAATAAAAAACAAGTATTCAGACCCTTTGCTATGAGACTCGAAATGTATTCAATCGATTGGACATGATTTGGAAAGGCGCACACCTGTCTATATAAAGGTCCCCCAGTGCATGTCAGAGCAAAAACCAAGCCATGAGGTAGAAGGAATAGTCCAGAGATCCAAGGCAGGATTGTGTCGAGGCACAGATCTGGGGAAGGGTAGGAAAAAGGTTCTGCAGCATTGAAGGTCCCTAAGAACACAGTGGCCACCATCTTTCTTAAATTGAAGAAGTTTGGAACCACCAAGACTCTTCCTAGAGCTGGCAGCCCGGTCAAACTGAGCAATCGGGGAAGAAGGGCTTTAGTCAGGGAGGTGACCAAGAACCTGATGGTCACTCTGACAGCTCCTTGATGAAAACCTGCTCCAGTGCTCCCAGGACCTCAGAGTGGGATAAAGGTTCACCTTCCAACAGGACAACGACCCTAAGCACACAGCCAAGACCACGCAGGAAAGTTTTCGGGACAAGTCTCTGAATACTTTTTTATTTAACTAGCCAAGTCAGTTAAAGAACAAATTCTTATTTACATTGACTGCTTACCAAGCCCTAACCCGGACGACGCTGGGTCAATTGTGCACCATCCTTGACTGGACCAGCCAGAGCTCCAAGACAACGCAGGAGTGGGTTGGGACAAGTCTCTGAATGTCCTTGAGTGGCCCAGCCAGAGCCTGGACTTGAACCCGATGGAACATCTCTGTAGAGACCTGAAAATAGCTGTGCAGCGACACTCATCCAACCTGACAGAGCTTGAGAGGATCTGCAGAGAAGAATGGGAAAATCTCCCCAAATACAGGTGTGCCAAGTTTGTAACATCATACCCAAGAAGACTCGAGTCTGTAATCGCTGCTTCTTAACAGCACTGTCAACAAGGCAGGTCCTACAGGCCCTAGTTTCTACCTTAACAACACTATCAACAAGGCAGGTCATACAGGCCCTAGTTTCTACCTTAACAACACTATCAACAAGGCAGGTCCTACAGGCCCTAGTTTCTACCTTAACAACACTATCATCAAGGCAGGTCCTACAGGCCCTAGTTTCTACCTTAACAACACTATCAACAAGGCAGGTCCTACAGGCCCTAGTTTCTACCTTCTAAACAACACTATCAACAAGGCAGGTCCTACAGGCCCTAGTTTCTACCTTCTTAACATCACTATCAGCAAGGTAGGTCCTACAGGCCCTAGTTTCTACCTTCTTAACAACACTATCAACAAGGCAGGTCCTACAGGCCCTAGTTTCTACCTTCTAAACAACACTATCAACAAGGCAGGTCCTACAGGCCCTAGTTTCTACCTTCTTAACAACACTATCAACAAGGCAGGTCCTACAGGTCCTAGTTTCTACCTTCTAAACAACACTATCAACAAGGCAGGTCCTACAGGCCCTAGTTTTGTTGCACCTGGACTACTGTTCAGTCATATGGTCAGGTGCCACAAAGAGGGACTTAGGAAAATGATAACTGGCCCAAGAACAGGGCAGCACGGCTGGCCCTTAAAGACACACAGGGGAGTTTACAATAATAATACTATGCATATCAATCTCTCCTGGCTCAAAGTGGAGGACAGATTGACTTCATCACTACTTGTATTTGTGAGAGGTATTGACATGCCGCACAGCTCGGACACCTTGCGTACCCCACAAGCCATGCCACACCACTATAGGCTATGGATCGTGCTTTTACACCTGCATTGTTTGCTGTTTGGGGTTTTAGGCTGGGTTTCTGTACAGCACTTTGAGATATCAGCTGATGTACGAAGGGCTATATAAATAATTTTGATTTGATTTGATTTTGTGATTGAGACCACACTAAATAGCCTATAGGCTATTACACTTGATATTCCACAGCGGAGAATCAGAGTTGAGGGGCGGCATCAGGCATACATCCATGTGTAGCCTAAATAAACTCATTCTAAAACACTGAGAAATATAGACGTTTCATCAATTACAAATGACATGATCCTCCCCTAGATTTAAATAATAATAATAATACAAACCCTTGACTGAAATTGAAAAATTTGTGATGTCATTATGGGGTATTGTGATGTCATTATGGGGTATTGTGATGTCATTATGGGGTATCTGCATTGTTCTCCTGGTAACCGTAGTGTCAATGTTGATCCATCCCAAACTATTGGCTGATATAGCCGTCTACCACTCAAACCACAGTAACATGGCCATCTAGTGGCATTCTGCTGTTGCTGTTCATATGTATATTCTATATTTTATGACTTGACAACAATTGACAACCAAATTAGTTCTCAAGCCCCCAAAAACAAGCCCAGGAATTACATATGCATCAAATTCGGCCATATAGCAGAAATGTGAATTCATATTTATTGGAGTCTCTGTGTTAAAGTTGAGGAGGATAGGAGCGGGTGGGTACGAGGGAGGGAGGGAGGGGGCGAGAGGGAGGGAGGGAGGGGGCGAGAGGGAGGGAGGGGGTGAGAGGGAGGGGAAAGGGTGCGCTGGATGGATCGGCGTCTGCAGCACGCAGAAAGAACAGGGACAATGACCTTTTTCCTCCCAGTGTGGATGGATTGATTGATCTCTGGAACATCGAAAGTGCGACTCGCTTCTTCGAAGAACGATAGACTCCAAAGGACAGCCGGATAATTTACCCACCTCTGCATTGATGGAACACTGAATTTCCTTTCTATATCAACTTTTATAGGGCGTTTCGTTTTTGCTTTTGCCTATCCCAAAATAACGCGCTACATCATATTTTCGGACGTTTGTTTTACAGTAGACTTTCAGATTGTATTCCCTGTCCGGACAGAATCACATTAGATATTTCCGCCCCGTTATGTGATATCTGACCGGACGGATGTTCGCCTCTGTATCGGTGTGATCGGCGATGTGGTCATGGCAGATTTTGGAGCCCAGAAGTGTCCGAAGAGTGATAAGTTGGACGAGGCGCAGGCACTGGCCCGCAGCTGCGCGGGGAGACCGGACTTCTTGCCGTGCGATGGGCTGTTAATATGCGCCACGCACAGCCACGGAAAGTGCTTCAAGTTGCACTGGTGCTGCCACTTGGGCTGGTGCCACTGTAAGTCGCTATTAGCAAACAAGAACACAGTCATAACATGCATTTTTTTGTTAAATGTATTCTAAATTAACGATATTTATTCTGGAAGAATATACACTATATATACACAATTATGTGGACACCCCTTCAAATGAGTGGATTCGGCTATTTCAGCCACACCCGTTGCTGACAGGTGTATTAAATCGAGCACACAGCCATGCAATCTCCATAGACAAACATTGGCAGTAGGCCTTACTGAAGAGTTCAGTGCCTTTCAACGTGGCACCATCAAGGATGCCACCTTTCCAACAAGTCAGTTCATCAAATTTCTGCCCTGCTAGAGCTGCCCCGGTCAACTGTACAAATCAACTGTCCTCGGTTGCAACACTCACTACCGAGTGGAAGCAACGTGCAATGTCAGCACAATAGCTCCATAAAATGGGTTTCCATGGCCGAGCAGCCGCACACAAGCCTGAGATCACAATGAGCAATGGTTAGCAGTGGAAACGTGTTCTCTGGAGTGGATGAATCACGCTTCACCATCTGGCAGTGGATGAATCTGTCAGTGGATGAATCTGTCAGTGGATGAATCTGTCAGTGGTGAATCTGTCAGTGGATGAATCTGTCAGTGGATGAATCTGTCAGTGGTGAATCTGGCAGTGGATGAATCTGGCAGTGGATGAATCTGTCAGTGGATGAATGTGCCAGTGGATGAATCTGTCAGTGGATGAATCTGTCAGTGGATGAATCTGTCAGTGGATGAATCTGTCAGTGGATGAATGTGCCAGTGGATGAATCTGTCAGTGGATGAATGTGCCAGTGGATGAATCTGTCAGTGGATGAATGTGCCAGTGGATGAATCTGTCAGTGGATGAATGTGCCAGTGGATGAATCTGTCAGTGGATGAATGTGCCAGTGGATGAATCTGGCAGTGGATGAATCTGGCAGTGGATGAATGTGCCAGTGGATGAATCTGGCAGTGGATGAATGTGCCAGTGGATGAATCTGTCAGTGGATGAATCTGTCAGTGGATGAATCTGGGTTTGGCGGATGCCAGGAGTACGCTACCTACACGAATGCATCATCTTAAAGTTTGGGGCCAGGAGAACGGTACATGTCTGAATGCATAGTGCCAACTGTAAAGTTTGGTGGATGACAAATAATGGTCTGGGGTGTTTTTCATGGTTCGGGCTAGGCCCCTTTGTTCTGTGCTTCCAACTTTGTGGCAACAGTTTGGGGAAGGCCCTTTCCTATTTCAGCATGACAATACCCACAAAGCAAGGTCCATACAATAAATGGTTTGTCGAGATCGGTGTGGAAGAACTTGACTGACCTACACAGAGCCCTGACCTCTGCCCCATCGAACACCTCTGGGATGATTTGCAGAAATTGCAGACTGCAAGCCAGGCCTAATCGCCCGACCTCACTAATGCTCGTGTGGCTGAATGGAAGCAAGTCCAGATGTTCCAACATCTAGTGGAAAGCCTTCCCAGAAGAGTGGAGGCTGTTATAGCAGCAATGTTCCAACATCTAGTGGAAAGCCTTCCCAGAAGAGTGGAGGCTGTTATAGCAGCAATGTTCCTACATCTAGTGAAAAGCCTTCCCAGAAGAGTGGAGGCTGTTATAGCAGCAATGTTCCTACATCTAGTGAAAAGCCTTCCCAGAAGAGTGGAGGCTGTTATAGCAGCAATGTTCCTACATCTAGTGAAAAGCCTTCCCAGAAGAGTGGAGGCTGTTATAGCAGCAAAGGGGGGACCAACTCCATATTAATGCCCATAATTTTGGAATGAGATGTTAAACGAACAGGTGTCCACATACTTTTAGCCTTGTAATATACTTTTAGTGTATATACTTTTAGTATTGTAATTTATAAATGCCTCATGAGCTTAGTTCAACTGTCAGATCCCAAAATAGAAGCTTGTTTTTACTCCATTGCTTCCTTGAGAGTCGTTACATTTATTCATTGCTCAGCCGACTTATATAACCAAAACATAACTAATTTGAGTTTCCCAGATTTACTATGTTAAGTCCAGTCTATGAGACCAGGCTGCTAGGCAAGCAGTACTGTAGGAAGTATAGGCCGCTATTGTCAACAACTCAATCACATTATCCTAGTGAAAGAGTACCACTGAGGGGTCAGGCTTTTCTTATTTCCCAGTAGTCTATAGGCTTTAACATTTACGTTGATTGATGATCGTCAATTTGATAAAGGATCAAATCGAATTTGATTTGTCACCGAACACAATAGGTGTAGACCTTACAGTTATATGCTGAATACAATAGGTGTAGACCTTACAGTTATATGCCCCCGAATACAATAGGTGTAGACCTTACAGTGATATGCTGAATACAATAGGTGTAGACCTTACAGTTATATGCCCCCGAATACAATAGGTGTAGACCTTACAGTGAAATGCTGAATACAATAGGTGTAGACCTTACAGTTATATGCTGAATACAATAGGTGTAGACCTTACAGTTATATGCTGAACACAATAGGTGTAGACCTTACAGTGATATGCTGAATACAATAGGTGTAGACCTTACAGTGATATGTCCCCGAATACAATAGGTGTAGACCTTACAGTGATATGCCCCCGAATACAATAGGTGTAGACCTTACAGTTATATGCTGAATACAATAGGTGTAGACCTTACAGTTATATGCCCCCGAATACAATAGGTGTAGACCTTACAGTGATATGCTGAATACAATAGGTGTAGACCTTACAGTTATATGCTGAATACAATAGGTGTAGACCTTACAGTTATATGCCCCCGAATACAATAGGTGTAGACCTTACAGTTATATGCCCCCGAATACAATAGGTGTAGACCTTACAGTTATATGCCCCCGAATACAATAGGTGTAGACCTTACAGTGAAATGCTGAATACAATAGGTGTAGACCTTACAGTTATATGCTGAATACAATAGGTGTAGACCTTACAGTTATATGCTGAACACAATAGGTGTAGACCTTACAGTTATATGCTGAACACAATAGGTGTAGTAGACCATACAGTGAAATGCTGAATACAACAGGTGTAGTAGACCTTACAGTGAAATGCTGAATACAACAGGTGTAGTAGACCTCACAGTGAAATGCTGAATACAACAGGTGTAGTAGACCTTACAGTTATATGCCCCCGAATACAATAGGTGTAGTAGACCTTACAGTGAAATGCTGAATACAACAGGTGTAGTAGACCTCACAGTGAAATGCTGAATACAACAGGTGTAGTAGACCTTACAGTTATATGCCCCCGAATACAATAGGTGTAGTAGACCTTACAGTGAAATGCTGAATACAACAGGTGTAGTAGACCTCACAGTGAAATGCTGAATACAACAGGTGTAGTAGACCTTACAGTGAAATGCTGAATACAACAGGTGTAGTAGACCTTACAGTGAAATGCTGAATACAACATGTGTATTACGGTACAGAGTCAATGTGGAGGCTATATACAGGGTATTACCGTACAGAGTCAATGTGGAGGCTATATACAGGGTATTACGGTACAGAGTCAATGTGGAGGCTATATACAGGGTATTACGGTACAGAGTCAATGTGGAGGCTATATACAGGGTATTACGGTACAGAGTCAATGTGGAGGCTATATACAGGGTATTTACAGAGTCAATGTGGAGGCTATATACAGAGTCAATGTGGAGGCTATACATACAGTCAGTGTGGAGGCTATTACAGGGGGTACAGAGTCAATGTACAGAGTCAATGTGGAGGCTATATACAGGGTATTACCGTACAGAGTCAATGTGGAGGCTCAATATACAGGGTATTACGGTACAGAGTCAATGTGGAGGCTATATACAGGGTATTACGGTACAGAGTCAATGTGGAGGCTATATACAGGGGGTGGACCAGGGTACAGAGTCAATGTGGAGGCTATATACAGGGGTACCGGTACAGAGTCAATGTGTACAGAGACTGGATATATACAGGGGGTATTACGGTACAGAGTCAATGTGGAGACAGTCAGTGTGGAGGCTATATACAGGGTATTACGGTACAGAGTCAATGTGGAGGCTATATACAGGGGGTACCGATACAGTCAGTGTGGAGGCTATATACAGGGTATTACGGTACAGAGTCAATGTGGAGGCTATATACAGGGGGTACCGGTACAGTCAGTGTGGAGGCTATATACAGGGTGTTACGGTACAGAGTCAATGTGGAGGCTATATACAGGGTATTACGGTACAGAGTCAATATGGAGTCTATATACAGGGTATTACGGTACAAGGTCAATGTGGAGGCTATATACAGGGGGTACCGGTACAGAGTCAATGTGGAGGCTATATACAGGGGGTACCGGTACAGAGTCAATGTGGAGGCTATATACAGGGTCTACCGGTACAGAGTCAATGTGGAGGCTATATACAGGGTCTACCGGTACAGAGTCAATGTGGAGGCTATATACAGGGGGTACCGGTACAGAGTCAATGTGGAGGCTATATACAGGGGGTACCGGTACAGAGTCAATGTGGAGGCTATATACAGGGTCTACCGGTACAGAGTCAATGTGGAGGCTATATACAGGGGGTACCGGTACAGAGTCTATGTGGAGGCTATATACAGGGTATTATGGTACAGAGTCAATGTGGAGGCTATATACAGGGGGTACCAGTACAGAGTCAATGTGGAGGCAATATACAGGGGGTACCGGTACAGAATCAATGTGGAGGCTATATACAGGGGGTACCGGGACAGTCAATGTGGAGGCTATATACAGGGGGTACCGGTACAGTCAGTGTGGAGGCTATATACAGGGTGTTACGGTACAGAGTCAATATGGAGTCTATATACAGGGTATTACGGTACAAGGTCAATGTGGAGGCTATATACAGGGGGTACCGGTATAGAGTCAATGTGGAGACTATATACAGGGGGTACCGGTACAGAGTCAATGTGGAGGCAATATACAGGGGGTAACGGTACAGAGTCAATGTGGAGGCTATATACAGGGGGTACCGGTACAGAGTCAATGTGGAGGCTATATACAGGGGGTACCGGTACAGAGTCAATGTGGAGGCTATATACAGGGGGTATGTGCTTCCGGGTTGGAGCGATCTGGTCGCATCCGCGCTTCGGTCTGCAGGTTGTATAACTTTTTCATTACATTTCATTACATTTCATTATAGTACAACGGTCTGATTTGTCTAATCTTAGCAATTTCCTCTTAGCTAGCTACATAGTCGTCGTTGTATCAAAGATAATTGCGTAATTATCGTATTTCGTCGTCTCCTATCTGTCCAACACGTTCACCGTCTACCGTAGCACTGTAGTACTATCACACTCAACTGAACGTCTTGATTAGTGTAGTGTTAGCTAGCTACATAGCTAGCTACATAGTTGTCTTTGCTGTCTTCGTATCCAAGATAATTGTGTAGCTTAGAGTGTGGAGTCTTAGAGTGATAATTGCGTTATTATTGTATTTCGTCGCCCTCCTATCTGCCTAGCAGCTAGCATACGTTCACCGGCTACCGTAGCACTGTAGTAACTATCACACTCAACCGAACGACTTGATTAGTGTAGTATTAGATAGCTACATAGTTGTCTTTGCTGTCTTCGTATCCAAGATAATTGTGTAGTTTAGAGTGTGTAGTCTTAGAGTGATTATCTTAATTCACCGAGGTTAGCTAGCCAGCTATTTTGTCGTCCTTAACGTAGGAGACACTCCTAGCTAGCCAATAGCCAGCCAACGTCTACTGAATAGAACTTTCGCATTCCGGTCGCATTCCGCGTCGCTCCACAGGTAGTATCACTTTTTCACTTCATTTCATTACAGTCCCAACGGTGTGATTTGTTTGATCGTAGCTAGCTACATAGCCGTCTTTGTTTCAAAGATAATTGTGTAGTCTAGAGCGATTTTCTAGGTTAGCTAGCCAGCTATTGTCGTTCTCCTACGCAACGTAACGTAACCAACACTGCTAGCTAGCCAGCTAGCTCCCGATAAGCAGCATTGTAGAAACTTCACACTCAACGGTACGACTTGATTAGGGTAGTGTCAACAACGCAGCTAGCCTACCCCAGCAGTACTCTATCATTTTAATCATTTTAGTCAATTAGATTCTTGCTACGTAAGCTTAACTTTCTGAACATTCGAGACGTGTAGTCCACTTGTCATTCCAATCTCCTCTGCATTAGCGTAGCCTCTTCTCTAGCCTGTCAACTATGTGTCTGTCTATCCCTGTTCTCTCCTCTCTGCACAGACCATACAAACGCTCCACACCGCATGGCCGCAGCCACCCTAATCTGGTGGTCCCAGCGCGCACGACCCACGTGGAGTTCCAGGTCTCCGGTAGCCTCTGGAACTGCCGATCTGCGGCCAACAAGGCAGAGTTCATCTCAGCCTATGTCTCCCTCCAGTCCCTCGACTTCTTGGCTCTGACGGAAACATGGATCACCACAGACAACACCGCTACTCCTACTGCTCTCTCTTCGTCCGCCCACGTGCTCTCGCACACCCCGAGAGCTTCTGGTCAGCGGGGTGGTGGCACCGGGATCCTCATCTCTCCCAAGTGGTCATTCTCTCTTTCTCCCCTTACCCATCTGTCTATCGCCTCCTTTGAATTCCATGCTGTCACAGTTACCAGCCCTTTCAAGCTTAACATCCTTATCATTTATCGCCCTCCAGGTTCCCTCGGAGAGTTCATCAATGAGCTTGATGCCTTGATAAGCTCCTTTCCTGAGGACGGCTCACCTCTCACAGTTCTGGGCGACTTTAACCTCCCCACGTCTACCTTTGACTCATTCCTCTCTGCCTCCTTCTTTCCACTCCTCTCCTCTTTTGACCTCACCCTCTCACCTTCCCCCTACTCACAAGGCAGGCAATACGCTCGACCTCATCTTTACTAGATGCTGTTCCTCCACTAACCTCACTGCAACTCCCCTCCAAGTCTCCGACCACTACCTTGTATCCTTTTCCCTCTCGCTCTCATCCAACACTTCCCACACTGCCCCTACTCGGATGGTATCGCGCCGTCCCAACCTTCGCTCTCTCTCCCCCCGCTACTCTCTCCTCTTCCATCCTATCATCTCTTCCCTCTGCTCAAACCTTCTCCAACCTATCTCCTGATTCTGCCTCCTCAACCCTCCTCTCCTCCCTTTCTGCATCCTTTGACTCTCTATGTCCCCTATCCTCCAGGCCGGCTCGGTCCTCCCCTCCCGCTCCGTGGCTCGACGACTCATTGCGAGCTCACAGAACAGGGCTCCGGGCAGCCGAGCGGAAATGGAGGAAAACTCGCCTCCCTGCAGACCTGGCATCCTTTCACTCCCTCCTCTCTACATTTTCCTCCTCTGTCTCTGCTGCTAAAGCCACTTTCTACCACTCTAAATTCCAAGCATCTGCCTCTAACCCTAGGAAGCTCTTTGCCACCTTCTCCTCCCTCTTGAATCCTCCTCCCCCTCCCCCCCTCCTCCCCTCTCTGCAGATGACTTCGTCAACCATTTTGAAAAGAAGGTCGACGACATCCGATCCTCGTTTGCTAAGTCAAACGACACCGCTGGTTCTGCTCACACTGCCCTACCCTGTGCTCTGACCTCTTTCTCCCTCTCTCTCCAGATGACATCTCACGTCTTGTGACGGCCGGCCGCCCAACAACCTGCCCGCTTGACCCTATCCCCTCCTCTCTTCTCCAGACCATCTCCGGTGACCTTCTCCCTTACCTCACCTCGCTCATCAACTCATCCCTGACCGCTGGCTACGTCCCTCCCGTCTTCAAGAGAGCGAGAGTTGCACCCCTTCTGAAAAACCTACACTCGATCCCTCCGATGTCAACAACTACAGACCAGTATCCCTTCTTTCTTTTCTCTCCAAAACTCTTGAACGTGCCGTCCTTGGCCAGCTCTCCCGCTATCTCTCTCAGAATGACCTTCTTGATCCAAATCAGTCAGGTTTCAAGACTAGTCATTCAACTGAGACTGCTCTTCTCTGTATCACGGAGGCGCTCCGCACTGCTAAAGCTAACTCTCTCTCCTCTGCTCTCATCCTTCTAGACCTATCGGCTGCCTTCGATACTGTGAACCATCAGATCCTCCTCTCCACCCTCTCCGAGTTGGGCATCTCCGGCGCGGCCCACGCTTGGATTGCGTCCTACCTGACAGGTCGCTCCTACCAGGTGGCGTGGCGAGAATCCGTCTCCTCACCACGTGCTCTCACCACTGGTGTCCCCAGGGCTCTGTTCTAGGCCCTCTCCTATTCTCGCTATACACCAAGTCACTTGGCTCTGTCATAACCTCACATGGTCTCTCCTATCATTGCTATGCAGACGACACACAATTAATCTTCTCCTTTCCCCCTTCTGACGACCAGGTGGCGAATCGCATCTCTGCATGTCTGGCAGACATATCAGTGTGGATGACGGATCATCACCTCAAGCTGAACCTCGGCAAGACGGAGCTGCTCTTCCTCCCGGGAAGGACTGCCCGTTCCATGATCTCGCCATCACGGTTGACAACTCCATTGTGTCCTCGTCCCAGAGCGCTAAGAACCTTGGCGTGATCCTGGACAACACCCTGTCGTTCTCAAATAACATCAAGGCGGTGGCCCGTTCCTGTAGGTTCATGCTCTACAACATCCGCAGAGTACGACCCTGCCTCACACAGGAAGCGGCGCAGGTCCTAATCCAGGCACTCGTCATCTCCCGTCTGGATTACTGCAACTCGCTGTTGGCTGGGCTCCCTGCCTGTGCCATTAAACCCCTACAACTCATCCAGAACGCCGCAGCCCGTCTGGTGTTCAACCTTCCCAAGTTCTCTCACGTCACCCCGCTCCTCCGCTCTCTCCACTGGCTTCCAGTTGAAGCTCGCATCCGCTACAAGACCATGGTGCTTGCCTACGGAGCTGTGAGGGGAACGGCACCTCACTACCTCCAGGCTCTGATCAGGCCCTACACCCAAACAAGGGCACTGCGTTCATCCACCTCTGGCCTGCTCGCCTCCCTACCACTGAGGAAGTACAGTTCCCGCTCAGCCCAGTCAAAACTGTTCGCTGCTCTGGCCCCCCAATGGTGGAACAAACTCCCTCACGACGCCAGGACAGCGGAGTCAATCACCACCTTCCGGAGACACCTGAAACCCCACCTCTTTAAGGAATACCTAGGATAGGATAAAGTAATCCTTCTCCCCTCCCCCTTAAAAGACCTAGATGCACTATTGTAAAGTGGCTGTTCCACTGGATGTCATAAGGTGAAAGCACCAATTTGTAAGTCGCTCTGGATAAGAGCGTCTGCTAAATGACTTAAATGTAATGTTAAATGGGTACCGGTACAGAGTCAATGTGGAGGCTATATACAGGGGGTACCGGTACAGAGTCAATGTGGAGGCTATATACAGGGGGTACCGGTACAGAGTCAATGTGGAGGCTATATACAGGGGGTACCGGTACAGAGTCAATGTGGAGGCTATATACAGGGGGTACCGGTACAGAGTCAATGTGGAGGCTATATACAGGGGGTACCGGTACAGAGTCAATGTGGAGGCTATATACAGGGGGTACCAGTACAGAGTCAATGTGGAGGCTATATACAGGGGGTACCGGTACAGAGTCAATGTGGAGGCTATATACAGGGTCTACCGGTACAGTCAATGTGCGGGGGCAAAGGTTAGTCAAGGTAATTTGCACATGTAGGTAGAGGTAAAGTGACTATGCATAAACAATAACAGAGAGTAGCAGCAGCGTAAAAATGGGGGTTGAGGTGGGGGGGCAATGCAATCCGGGTAACCATTTGATTAGCTGTTCAGGAGTCTTATGGCTTTGGGGTAGAAGAAGCCTTTTGGACCTAGACTTGGCGCTCTGGTACCGCATGCCGTGCGGTAGCAGAGAGAACAGTCAGTGACTAGGGGGGCTGGAGTCTTTGGCAGGTTTTTCGGGCCTTCGTCTGACACCGCCTGGTATAGAGGTCCTGGATGGCAGAAAGCTTGTCCCCAGTGATGTACTGGGCCGTACGCACTACCCTCTGTAGTGCCTTGCGGTCGGAGGCAGAGCAGTTGCCATACCAGGCGGTGATGCAACCGGTCAGGATGCTCTCTGGTGCAACTGTAGAACTTTTTGAGGATCTGAGGACCCATGCCAAATCTTTTCAGTCTCCTGAGGGTGATTAGGCTTTGTCGTGCCCTCTTCACGACTGTCTTGGTGAGAATGGACCACGATAGTTTGTTGGTGATGTGGACACCAAGGAACTTGAAACTCTCAACCTGCTCCACTACAGCCCATCGATGTTCGGTCCTCCTTTTCCGGTAGTCCACAATCATCTCCTTTGTCTTGATCACGTTGATGGAGAGGTTGTTGTCCTGGAACCACAAGGCCAGATCTCTGACCTCCTCCCTATAGGCTGTCTCGTCGTTGTCTGTGATCAGGCCTACCACTGTTGTGTCATCAGCTAACTTAATGATGGTGTTGGAGTCTTGCTTTGCCATGCAGTCATGTGTGAACAGGGAGTACAGGAGGGGACTGAGCACACACACCTGAAGGGCCCCAGTGTTGAGCATCAGTGTGGCAGATGTGTTGTTACCTACCCTTACCACCTGGGGGAGGCCTGTCAGGAAGTCCAGGATCCAGTTGCAGGGGTGAGGTGTTTAGTCCCAGGGTCCTTGGATTATTGACGAGCTTTCAGGGCACTATGGTGTTGAATGCTGAGGTGAGGTCAATGAACAGCATTCTCACATAGGTGTTCCTTTGGTCCAGGTGGGAAAGGGTAGTGTGGAGTGTAATAGAGATTGCATCATCTGTGGATCTGTTGGAGCAGTATGCAAATTGGAGTGGGTCTAGGGTTTCTGGGATAATGGTGTTGATGTGAGCCATGACCAGCCTTTCAAAGCACTTCAGGGCTACAGATGTGAGGTCTATGGGTCAGTAGTCATTTAGGCAGGTTACCTTAGTGTTCTTGGGCACAGGGACTATGGTGGTCGGCTTGAAACTTGTTGGTATTACAGACTCAGACTCGGAGAGGTAAAAAATGTGAAGACACTTTTGGAACCCAAACCGGGTGCGCCATCGTACATTTATTTTGCCCCCCAAACGCGATCACGCAGGTTAAAATATCAAAACAAACTCTGAACCAATGACATTAATTTGGGGACAGGTCGAAAATCATTAAACATGTATGGCAATTTAGCTAGTTAGCTTGCACCTGCTAGCTAACGTTAATTTGTCCAATTTAGCTAGTTAGCTTGCACCTGCTAGCTAACGTTAATTTGTCCAATTTAGCTAGTTAGCTTGCACTTGCTAGCTAACGTTAATTTGTCCAATTTAGCTAGTTAGCTTGCACCTGCTAGCTAACGTTAATTTGTCCAATTTAGCTAGTTAGCTTGCACCTGCTAGCTTACGTTAATTTGTCCAATTTAGCTACTTAGCTTGCACCTGCTAGCTTACGTTAATTTGTCCAATTTAGCTACTTAGCTTGCACCTGCTAGCTTACGTTAATTTGTCCAATTTAGCTAGTTAGCTTGCACTTGCTAGCTTACGTTAATTTGTCCAATTTAGCTAGCTTGCTGTTGCTAGCTAATTTGTCCTGGGATATAGACATTGAGTTGTTATTTTACCTGAAATGCACAAGGACCGACTGAGATGGCCGCCTCGCTTCGCGTTCCTAGGAAACTATGCAGTTTTTTGTTTTTTTACGTGTTATTTCTTACATTAGTACCCCAGGTCATCTTAGGTTTCATTACATACAGTCGAGAAGAACTACTGAATATAAGATCAGCGCCAACTCACCATCAGTACGACCAAGAATATGTTTTCCGCGACGCGGATCCGGTGTTCTGCCTTACAAACAGGACAACGGAATGGATCACATGCAGCGACCCAAGGAAACGACTCCGAAAAAGAGGGAAACGAGGCGGTGTTCTGGTCAGACTCCGAAAAAGGGCACATCGCGCACCACTCCCCAGCATTCTTCTTGCCAATGTCCAGTCTCTTGACAACAAGGTTGACGAAATCCGAGCAAGGGTAGCATTCCAGAGGGACATCAGAGACTGCAACGTTCTCTGCTTCACAGAAACATGGCTTACTGGGAAGACGCTATCCGACGCGGTGCAGCCAACGGGTTTCTCCACGCATCGCGCCGACAGAAACAAACATCTTTCTGGTAAGAAGAGTGGCGGGGGCGTATGCCTCATGACTAACGAGACATGGTGTGATGAAGGAAACATACAGGAACTCAAATCCTTCTGTTCACCTGATTTAGAATTCCTCACAATCAAATGTAGACCGCATTATCTTCCAAGAGAATTCTCCTCGATTATAATCACAGCCGTATATATCCCCCAAGCAGACACATCGATGGCTCTGAACGAACTTTATTTAACTCTTTGCAAACTGGAAACCATTTATCCGGAGGCTGCATTCATTGTAGCTGGGGATTTTAACAAAGCTAATCTGAAAACAAGACTCCCTAAATTTTACCAGCATATCGATTGCGCAACCAGGGGCGGTAAAACCTTGGATCATTGTTACTCTAACTTCCGCGACGCATATAAGGCCCTGCCCCGCCCCCCTTTCGGAAAAGCTGACCACGACTCCATTTTGCTGATCCCTGCCTACAGGCAGAAACTAAAACAAGAGGCTCCCACGCTGAGGTCTGTCCAACGCTGGTCAGACCAAGCTGACTCCACACTCCAAGACTGCTTCCATCACGTGGACTGGGACATGTTTCGTATTGCGTCAGATGGAAATATTGACGAATACGCTGATTCGGTGTGCGAGTTCATTAGAACGTGCGTCGAAGATGTCGTTCCCATAGCAACGATAAAACATTCCCAAACCAGAAACCGTGGATTGATGGCAGCATTCGCGTGAAACTGAAAGCGCGAACCACTGCTTTTAATCAGGGCAAGGTGTCTGGTAATATGTCCGAATATAAACAATGCAGCTATTCCTCCGCAAGGCTATTAAACAAGCTAAGCGTCAGTACAGAGACAAAGTGGAATCTCAATTCAATGGCTCAGACACAAGAGGCATGTGGCAGGGTCTACAGTCAATCACGGACTACAAGAAGAAACCCAGCCCAGTCACGGACCAGGATGTCTTGCTCCCAGGCAGACTAAATCACTTTTTGCCCGCTTTGAGGACAATACATTGCCACTGACACGGCCTGCAACGAAAACATGCGGTCTCTCCTTCACTGCAGCCGAGGTGAGTAAGACATTTAAACGTGTTAACCCTCGCAAGGCTGCAGGCCCAGACGGCATCCCCAGCCGCGCCCTCAGAGCATGCGCAGACCAGCTGGCCGGTGTGTTTACGGACATATTCAATCAATCCCTATACCAGTCTGCTGTTCCCACATGCTTCAAGAGGGCCACCATTGTTCCTGTTCCCAAGAAAGCTAAGGTAACTGAGCTAAACGACTACCGCCCCGTAGCACTCACTTCCGTCATCATGAAGTGCTTTGAGAGACTAGTCAAGGACCATATCACCTCCACCCTACCTGACACCCTAGACCCACTCCAATTTGCTTACCGCCCAAATAGGTCCACAGACGATGCAATCTCAACCACACTGCACACTGCCCTAACCCACCTGGACAAGAGGAATACCTATGTGAGAATGCTGTTCATCGACTACAGCTCGGCATTCAACACCATAGTACCCTCCAAGCTCGTCATCAAGCTCGAGACCCTGGGTCTCGACCCCGCCCTGTGCAACTGGGTTCTGGACTTCCTGACGGGCCGCCCCAGGTGGTGAGGGTAGGCAACAACATCTCCTCCCCGCTGATCCTCAACACGGGGCCCCACAAGGGTGCGTTCTGAGCCCTCTCCTGTACTCCCTGTTCACCCACGACTGCGTGGCCATGCACGCCTCCAACTCAATCATCAAGTTTGCGGACGACACAACAGTGGTAGGCTTGATTACCAACAACGACGAGACGGCCTACAGGGAGGAGGTGAGGGCCCTCGGAGTGTGGTGTCAGGAAAATAACCTCACACTCAACGTCAACAAAACTAAGGAGATGATTGTGGACTTCAGGAAACAGCAGAGGGAACACCCCCTATCCACATCGATGGATCAGTAGTGGAGAGGGTAGCAAGTTTTAAGTTCCTCGGCATACACATCACAGACAAACTGAATTGGTCCACTCACACTGACAGCGTCGTGAAGAAGGCGCTGCAGCGCCTCTTCAACCTCAGGAGGCTGAAGAAATTCGGCTTGTCACCAAAAGCACTCACAAACTTCTACAGATGCACAATCGAGAGCATCCTGGCGGGCTGTATCACCGCCTGGTACGGCAACTGCTCCGCCCTCAACCGTAAGGCTCTCCAGAGGGTAGTGAGGTCTGCACAACGCATCACCGGGGCAAACTACCTGCCCTCCAGGACACCTACACCACCCGATGTTACAGGAAGGCCATAAAGATCATCAAGGACATCAACCACCCGAACCACTGCCTGTTCACCCCGCTATCATCCAGAAGGCGAGGTCAGTACAGGTGCATCAAAGCTGGGACCGAGAGACTGAAAAACAGCTTCTATCTCAAGGCCATCAGACTGTTAAACAGCCACCACTAACATTGAGTGGCTGCTGCCAACACACTGTCATTGACACTGACCCAACTCCAGCCACTTTAATAATGGGAATTGATGGGAAATGATGTAAATATATCACTAGCCACTTTAAACAATGCTACCTTATATAATGTTACTTACCCTACATTATTCATCTCATATGCATATGTATATACTGTACTCTAGATCATCGACTGCATTCTTATGTCACTAGCCACTTTAACTATGCCACTTTGTTTACTTTGTCTACATACTCATCTCATATGTATATACTGTACTCGATACCATCTACTGTATGCTGCTCTGTACCATCACTCATTCATATATCCTTATGTACATATTCCTTATCCCCTTACACTGTGTATAAGACAGTAGTTTTGGAATTGTTAGTTAGATTACTTGTTGGTTATCACTGCATTGTCGGAACTAGAAGCACAAGCATTTCGCTACACTCGCATTAACATCTGCTAACCATGTGTATGTGACAAATAAAATTTGATTTGATTTGATTTGATTTGACCTCTACTACCTCTTCTTTTTCATCGTTTAACATATATGGTGATTTAATTCATGGTGATCGCATCTAAACTTTCATTGTATTACCACAACTACCGGCAAAACAGTTCATCTTTCAGTCACCCACGTGGGTAGATGGGACCCACCAATGAGGAGATGGGAGAGGCAGGACTTTCAGCGTGATCTGCGTCAGAAATAGGAGTGACTTCTATTTTAGCAGACACTCGTTGGAGCACGCGAGCAGTGTGGGTGCAATAATTGAATAACATGGATTTCTAAATTTAATTTGCGACGCTCACGCACGTGACGTGTCCGGTCTGGTCAGCATGTTAGGGTTCTTGGGCACAGGGACTATGGTGGTCTGTTTGAAAAAGGTTGGTATTACAGACTCGGTCAGGGGACATGTTGAAAATGTCAGTGAAGACACTTGCCAGTTAAACAGTGCATGCTCGGAGTACACATCCTGGTAATCCGTCTGGCCCTGCGGCCTTGTGAATGTTGACCTGTTTAATGGTCTTACTCACGTCGGCTATGGAGAGCTTTATCACACAATCGTCCGGAACAGCTGATGCTCTCATGCATGTTTCAGTGTTACTTGCTTCGAAGCGAGCAAACAAGTTATTTTGCTCGTCTGGTAGGCTCGTGTCACTGGGCAGCTCTAGGCTGTGCTTCCCTTTGTAGTCCCTTTTGGACAGTCTGTGGTGCAACGTGGCTGGAGCGAGACATGATGTCCCAGATGTGCTCAATTGGATTCAGGTCTGGGGAATGGGCGGGCCAGTCCATAGCATCAATGCCTTCCTCTTGCAGGAACTGCTGACACACTCCAGCCACATGAGGTCTAGCATCGTCTTGCATTAGGAGGAACCCAGGAGGAACCCAGGGCCAACCGCACCAGCAAATGGTCTCACAAGGGGTCTGAGGATCTCATCTCGGTACCAAATGGCAGTCAGGCTACCTCTGGCGAGCACATGGAGGGCTGTGCGGCCCCCCAAAGAAATGCCACCCCACACCATGACTGACCCACCGCCAAACCGGTCATGCTGGAGGATGTTGCAGGCAGCAGAACGTTCTCCACGGCGTCTCCAGACTCTGTCACGTCTGTCACGTGCTCAGTGTGAACCTGCTTTCATCTGTGAAGAGCACAGGACGCCAGTGGCGAATTTGCCAATCGTGCCCTCATACCACCCTCATGGAGTCTGTTTCTGACCATTTGAGCAGACACATGCACATTTTTGGCCTGCTGGAGGTAATTTTGCAGGGCTCTGGCAGTGCTCCTCCTGCTCCTCCTTGCACAAAGGCAGAGGTAGCGGTCCTGCTGCTGGGTTGTTGCCCTCCTACGGCCTCCTCCACGTCTCCTGATGTACTGGCCTGTCTCCTGGTAGCGCCTCCATGCTCTGGACACTACGCTGACAGACACAGCAAACCTTCTTGCCACAGCTCGCATTGATGTCCCATCCTGGATGAGCTGCACTACCTGAGCCACTTGTGTGGGATGTAGACTCATGCTACCACTAGAGTGAAAGCACCGCCAGCATTCAAAAGTGACCAAAATATCAGCCAGGAAGCATAGGAACTGAGAAGTGGTCTGTGGTCCCCACTTGCAGAACCACTCCTTTATTGGGGGTGTGACAGTTTGATTTCTCAGATGTGTGATTGACTTGGAGTTACATTGTGTTGTTTAAGTGTTCCCTTTATTTATTTGAGCAGTGTAGATGAAAAGTCTTGGTAAAATAGTGTGATCTACATTTTATCATGAGATACTCTACCTCAGGTGAGCAGAACCTCAACACTTCCGTAATATTAGATTTCTTACACCAGCTTACAATTATAAACTGGGTGATTTGAGCCCTGAATGCTGATTGGCTGAAATCCGTGGTATATCAGACCGTATATCACGGGTATGAGATTTTTTTTTACTGCTTTAATTACATTGGTAACCAGTTTATAACAGCAATAAGGTACCTTGGGGGTTTGTGGTATATGGCCAATATACTACGGCTTAGGGCTGTGCCCTAGAACTCCGCTTTGCGTCGTGCATAAGAACAGCCCTTATTAGTCATGGTATATTGGCCATATACCACACCACCTCGGGCCTACTACTACTAATACTACTACTACCACTATCACCACCACCACTACTACTACTACTCTACTACTACTACCACCACCACCACCGCCACTACTACTACTACCACTACCACCACCACTACTACTACCACCACCACTACTATTACTACTACTACTACTACTACTGATATTACTACTAATACTACTGATATTACTACGACTACTACTACTACCACTAATACCACTACTACTACTACTAATACCACTACTACTACTACTTCTAATACCACTACTACCACTACTACTAATAATACTACCACTACTACTACTAATACTACCACTACTACTACTGCTGCTGCTGCTGCTACTACTACTACTACTACTCTAGCACTACTACTACCACCACCACCACCG